>NC_079425.1:26587612-26700112 GCF_026213295.1 Gadus chalcogrammus | reverse complement strand
TAGATAAGAACTAGAATGAGTAATAGATAACGACTAGTACTAGTACTAGGACAAGGTGCTGACGGTACCTGGTGTACTTTTGGATCCCGATCTCCTTGGGGATGGACAGAGGGAGGATGAAGAGGAGGCACACGATGAAGAGGGCGAAGCGCTGGTCGGTGTACCAGTGGTACGGCACGAGGGCCTCCGAGGAGCCCGTCACCGTCCCGTACAGAGACACACACACTGAGGACACAGTAGAGGAGCGACTCACCGTCCTGCACAGAGCAATACCTTTGTGTGATAGAGACTGACGGTGTGCAGAATGTTTCAAAGACACATCATATGGATAACACACACACACACACACACACACACACACACACACACACACACACACACACACACACACACACACACACACACACACACACACACACACACACCGAGACACAAACACCCACACGGGGACACACCCCCACCCACAGTCTGTGTTATGCGTGTGCTGAGGGGCAGACCCACGTTTCTCCAGCTGGTCCTGGACCACCACCAGGAAGGCCACGGAGATCATGAAGAGGTTGAAGCAGAAGCAGACCTCACAGAGCTTGCCGGTGGCAGCGCCGCACACCTCCCGCACCACGTCCTGGTAGCTGTCCTTCCTGCTGACGGACGCCGCGTAGCCCAGCACCACAAGACCGCTGATAAGGAAGACCAGGGACACCTGGGGGGGGGGGGGGGGGGGGGAGGGGGAGAATTCATCAGAATTCAAGCGTGACCATGCCAGACAGGCCTTTCATTAGTACCATGATGAGAACTGACGCTCACTTTCACACCAAGGAGAGAAAACATGTGGATCGGAAGTTGTACACACACACACGCGCGCACGCGCACGCACACAGACACACACACACACACACACACACACACACAGGCACACACGATATTTAAGTTTATGTTAAACTTCATTTTTAGTTGATTTTTAAGACGTTGTTAATGGACATTCAATTTGAAGGGGTAGATCGGCCACGCAGATCGGCCATCACGGTTCCTATTCACACAGCGCATCATCACGTATCGATACAGTGAGACATGCAATGGCCTGCTGTAGCTCTACCATCTCCACGCTGATGGCGATGTTCACTCCGCCGGCCTTCTGGAAGGCCCAGGGGAAGTTAAGGAGTCCAGCTCCCAGGGCGGACTTCAGCATGATGAAGATCGCGCCGAAGGAACCGAGCCGGGGCGGGTCGGCGTGGGACGCGGACCGGGCCAGCAGACAGATGCTCTCCCGAGCGAGCTCCTCCATCGTTTATCAGAACTACGATTATAAATCACCTGGATAGGACCGTCAGAAAGACTGCAGAGCGCTTCAGGGAGGACTGAGAACTGGAAACATCAGGTTACAAAAATACACCTAAGAGGTTCCATCTTAGAGTGGTTCAGTCCTTCTTCCGGGAACCCAAAAAATGCCAGGCGACTTAGTCTAAATGCAAGCAAATATATGTAGGGATGTATATAGGGTTGTTTATAGTAATATAGTAATATATATGAATATATAGGCCTACAGCCGCACACTCTCAGAAGCTGGTTTGGCAGAGACCCGAGCGCCGCGCGCCCAGTCCCTAGAAGTAGTCCTAGAAGTACCACCCACCCCCCCCCCCCCACCCGCCTCCCCCCACCACACACACACACACACACACACACACACACACACACACACACACACACACACACACACACACACACACACACACACACACACACACACACACACACACACACACACACACACACACACACACACACACACACACAGGTCCGCACTAATTAGACGCTTCATGATCAAACATTTCGCTGAGCGGTGAAACATTTGACACCATAGTGTTGATCTGTGGCCTCCGCTCGACTCGAGATGCTCCTTCTGCCGCCTCAAGGTCACGAGGTAAAAGTACCGTTGGCACAATTTGGAAACTCTTTTGTGTTGTTTGAAATCTGTGATGGGTTAAAGATTTAAGTACAGAACAGACCATCTGTCTACAGTTTCAGTGGAAATCTATTCACAGGCGAGATGCTCATCGTCTGGACTTGTGTAATGACCAGTAATAAAAAATAAAAATAATAATATTGTTTTGATGATTGTTTTTTATTTCAATGCTCAAGGCGTTTATTAACTAACGCACAATGTTCGTGTAACACTACATTAAAATGAAAGACATTTGCCTATTGCGGTGACAATTAAATAATTAAAAAATAGCTTCTCAGCCGATGGCAAATGCACTAAACTACAATCTTAATCAAACTACAAATGGTGAACATGCATTATTCTGACGGCCTTGCGATCAACATCAGCTTCCCTTCTTCTCAGTCGTCTTGGGAGAGGCCAAAGCCCTCGAACGAAAATACTGAGCTCTGGATCAAATAACACAATGCCATAATCCCCGAGCAGCCACTGTAATAATCTCCCAGGCATTATGACATTATATTATCTGCATACAGGATGATCTCCTGCTCCTTACTCCCCATAAAGAGGACACTTCGGACCCGAGAGCAGACACACAGAAGGTTCAACACCAGTCTATAGCACTCCAGTGTGACATATAAAAACCACCCTGTACATGTGTCTGTGTAATAGCTATAGTTCAAGTTAGTTATAGTTAGTGAGCGGTCGGCTGGTCCCCCTGTCTGCAGGTCTGAGGATCACATGGGTCCCAACACTCTTACATGCACTGGAAAAAGGTTTTTAAGCCGTACTTCATCTGATTATTATTTTGTAATTCAATTCAAATAAACATTTTTTGTTTTATTTTTAAAATAACTTTTTTTTATTTCAAAATACTGTGAAATATAGATATTTTTAATTAGGAGCTCAATTAAGAAATATCCATTTTGACAAATGTAAAATTTTAAGGTTGTGTATTCAACTGATTAATAATTTTGTCATTCAATCCAAATAAAATGTTTTGGTTTTCTTCCTAAAACACAGTTATATTTGATTAGGAGCTCAATTTAGAAATATTTGTTTAGACAAATGTACAATTTCAAGGTTACGTACAAGCCTGCGCACGCGCATTAAATACAAAGACGCTTACGACTACTGGACCAAACCGCAGTGTTGCCAACTTAGCGATTTTGACGCTATATTTAGCTACTTTTCAGACCCCTTTGGCAACTTTTTTTCAAAACAGCGACAAGCGACAAATCTAGCTCCTCTTTCAGCTGCTATTGGTGACTTTTGGCGATTTTTTGAGGTGAAAGCACTATCGCTATTACCTCTTCACAACGAGCACCGGGTGCCTGCGCGGCCCCTCCCCCGTCTCAACGCACTTACAGGCAGCTCAGTCCTCGTGGTAAAAATCAAACTCAGGAACCGGATGTCCTTGCAGACCTTAAACTCCATCCTATACATCCGATATGGATTAAAGCTGTCAGGTGATGCTTGCTTTGAGCACCAGCTGCCTGATCATGTTTTGAAGCTTTTTGGAACATCGGCTGCTTATTCATTCAAGGTAGCACCTACAGCTGAACCTGCAGTAGAGAGCCTTGACCAGAGTGACGATGACTCATGGTTCTGTGAGCTAGCACAGCCTGTCTGTGTCTGGAGGGAGGTCTGGAGTAGGCCTAACTCTGCCATTTAGATTTTTAATATATATTGTATACAAAAATATGTTATGTTTAAAAATGTTCATGTTTAAATGAGAAACAATTGTTTGATTAAATTTTAATCTTTTTGATTGGATAAAACAAATTATTTCTGATAGATATTTCTTAAATGAGAAACAATTGTTGGAGTGAATCAATATTTTTTTGTTTAGGATTTAACATACGATTTAAATGTATTAACTTCATTCAAAGAATAGAATTATACTTGGTGCCAAGTTGTATTATTTTGTTTTTATGAACATAGGAAATATTGTTTGAGGCAAGCTATATATTGGTCATTGGCTCAAGTTATGTAATATAGATGTGAACCATTACCCTAGATTTTTTTAATTGGTTCAACAGAAGGCTTTTTCCAGTGTGTCTCATGGGGCTGGAGGTCCATGCTACCCTGAGGAGATGGCTGGTCTTACCTGTGCACACTGACTCAATGTGCACCAGGTGTGCAGCCCCACCGAGCACCAGTGTCCAATCAGACAAGGGCCAGCATCCAAACACTCCAAAGAGATTTTATTACTTAGTGTTAGAAACATCTGCGTATTTAGTCATTCTTTAATGACCCATACAAATAATGAGATTTAAATTGTATCACAAGGTTTGGCGGTTTTTGAAGGAGGGAATTGTGCTAATTACTTACGTTATGCACAAAATCATAGATTTTGTACAAAAATCAATGTGTTAATAATTGAACATATGCAATGAAAAAATAAAATACTGTTGTTATCATTATGTATAGAATGCCTTGCTTTGCATTTTAAAATTTCATTAAGAATAGGTTTTGACATATAAGGAAGAATATGTTTAGGTCAGACTTTGACATATTGAGGAAAGCCCTGATTTTAACAGGATGGGGAATGTTTTCAGTAAAAAAATATATTCTGTCTTCACAAAGTAAGATGTCCTTTGTTAAGAAACAAAACAACTATTGGATCTCCGACAGAGCTGAAAACCTGTCAATCAAATCAATGTCAAAACCTCCCTTTATTATCCAGACCTGATCAAAGCAGACTAAATACATGCATAATATTATCATGTGCCATTCGATGGATTGTTCTAGATTTTATTTTTGGAATCTTCATCAGTGTGATCTTCAAGGTTAAGCGTAAAAGAAAAGTCACTTAACACGAATAACCTTGAAGGAAAGTCCACACATCCACACTGAGTCCTGTACAAGTGTTCATCACGTCCACCTGTTCGGACCGGCCAAACCCAGACAGAACCAGCCAGAAGCAGCCAGAACCAGACAAAACCGGCCAGCACCGGCCAGAACCAGATAGAACCGGACAGAATTGGCCAGAACCGGCCAGAACAAGCCAGAACCAGACAGAATCAGACAGAACCGCCCATAACCGGCCAGCCAAAAGTCACGTGTTCACCCAGGCAGTGCTAGGCCATGAGTGCCAGCAGCAGGCTGGCAAGGGCCACCAGGAGAACAGGGGAAACCGGCCTCTGTTTGGAGCAGTGGCCTTTCAGCGTCTCCTGATTGGTCTGATCTGAAGTGGGTGGTCCTTGGGACGGGGGCAGGGTGCTGGGTGCCAGGGTCGTGCGGCTGGCACACAGATCGTAAAGGTTTCCGGAGAACTCTGTCTTTCTGGACTCCTGGCGGAGTGACTCCCAGACAGCTGCTGCGTCGCCGGGGCAACCGGACAGCGCAGAGCTGGCACAAACATGGAAGGCATTCCACGACCTGAGGGCAGACAAACAGACTGACTGATGACACACAGACACACAGACGGACTGATGGACACACAGACACACACAGTGTAGCTCTACACAGGAATATAATAATATATAACAATACTAAATAATAAGGATCAATTTGTTTTTAACCTTTCCTGAAACTCTAGGTAGAGCGAATACAAACCTGCAGATCGCGTCGATGTCCTGTGTGCTGGAGTCCTTCTGCGTGTCCCCCATGCTGTCCCCCAGGGTGACCAGACACCCCGCAAAGCTCTTGTAGATTGAGCCACAGGAAACAGGAACTGATGCCGCCCAACACACGGGGAGTAGCCCTGAGAACACAGGTACATTTACATTACATTCAGGGCGTTCAGCAGACGCTTTTATCCAAAGCGACTTACAATAAGTATATTTGTCAGAAGAAAGAGAAACAACAATCTCTTTCGGTACAGTAAGGATGTTCATAGAACCAAGTGCCAAGCACTAACAATCACTAGGTTAAACCACTCCCCGTCTACACCAGCGATGCTGCACGATTCTAAGTACTATTTTGAGGTTCCCTCAGGTATGAGGTTACACAAGTAGGAGGTTAGACAGGTAGGAGGTTAGACACCCTGACCATCATAACGTTTCATCAATAGGGAACCACACTGATGCTCACCATGATCGCATGGAATGCGTTTAGGCACATTCCAACCATAGGCGTCACATTTATTATTCAGCAGATGTTTTTTAGCATAAGTTTTCCTCCAAAATGACTTAACGGTAAAGAGGTATAGATACGCTGAAAATAGGAGGTAGCTGTGGTTAACCATGAATTGCTCAGTTGTTGGTATATAGTGCTGTATAGAGTTACAACAATGGACCGTCGCTTTATTCAGACTACTCTGACCCTCAGAGTTGGACCTTGTTTGCTGTACTATTGGGAAAGATTAAACTACTACCAAAATATATCCGCCTCATTCATATGGAGAGATTATGCTGAAAGGGTCATTTGGTGCTGCCCACTTGCAAATGGCGAGCGACCAGAATATGTAGACATAACAGGATTCCAGTGAGTCCACCAAACGCTTCACACCAGGGTACGCTGATACTGTTTGGACATTTTCCCTGTAGCCTCTGTAGTCTCTTCAACCATTAGTAGGAAGAGACTGATAATGTAATTGTTAATTTTTGTCATATTTTCTGTAGTCAAATCATGGGACACCTTTCCAGCATTTATTTAGAAGTGGGTTTTACTCCGTTTTTAAATAACTTAACTTAAATTGTGCCGTTACTAAAGATTAGATTCACTTCCTGTTCAGGAATGGGGTCAAAGTATGCCGAAGTCGAGGGGCTAGGTTGAGGTGTGACCCCTGTACTTATTTGTTCTAATCTCTTGTCAGACAGGATCTTCTAGGAGTCCTGCAGCTCCAGATGATTGAATGAAGCAGTTATCAAACACACGGCCTGACCCGTTTGTATAAGTCATCTGACATTCCATATTTATTCACAAATAATTAATTTCATAGTTTAGTTCTAAAGGGTTATCATTGGTGTTCAACTAGCCGCTGCAGTATAGGTCACAGTGGTAGTAGTTTTGGTAATGAAAGTAGCAGCAGTAGTAGTAAAAGGATCCATCATTTACTATCATTGTAACTATAAGGCTCTCAAACCATGTGAAATCTCATCTAAACAAAACAAAGCATATACTAGAAATAAACTAAACTAGAAGATAAGTGCTTTTACAAAAACGACTTCAGAACTAAACTATTTCAGAACAAGCTCAATGGACCTTGTTCTGAAATAGTTTAGTATTTCAGAATTGATAATGATTCTGTTTGTTTTGTGTCGAGCAACATGGTGCTATCTTTGTATTGTCCTCATGATTTAAATACATATATGTACTACAAACATCCATCCCACAATATCCATATTCTAAAACATGGGTATTAATACCTCGACAGAGGCAGGAGGCAGGACATTGTACCACATAAACATGAACACGCACACTTTGCATGAAGACCCAGAAACGAACAGGTTTTTCCTTGACAGCAGATCCTTACCCAGGCTCAGAGCGAGCTGCAGCCACAGAGACATGCTGCTGACAGCCAGACAACCTGATGACCAGACCAGTCCAGCAGAGTTCAGTGGAACCTCTTCTTTTGAAGGCTGTGACTTGATGTTTTCTGAGATGTTATTATTCCAAACCGAAAGTTTCTGTGTGCTGTCATCAGTTTGGGAATCCGTCAAAAAACAGCAAAAATACTAGAGCCACACAAACCCACAGACCAGGGGATTAAAATGACATAAACCGATGGATCACAGAGAGCCCGTGGGGCTGCTCTGTGTGTGTGTGTGTGTGTGTGTGTGTGTGTGTGTGTGTGTGTGTGTGTGTGTGTGTGTGTGTCGGGGGGGGGGGGGTTGTTTGTGTCTGCGTGCTTGTGTGTGTTTCTACATGTGTGTGTGTGTGCGTATATGTGTGTGTATGCATGTGTCCAGGGGGCGGGGCCCAAGGTAAAGCGTGGAGCTTTGGTGTAAGCGCTCAGCTCGGCGCTCTGCAGCCCGGCTGCTCGGATTAGCCGGTGGGAAAGCATTCTCATTTCCGGTATTAAGTTCAAGAAGAAGAAAAAAGTCGAGGTAGGACCGAAACCTGCATTACAATAGAGATTATAGGACACTGAGGGATGCTTCAGAGCGCAGTAAGTACCCAGCTCTGCTCCGCGGCCGGCAGGCTCCGCGGGAAAGAGGGGATAATCAGATGTTCCAGGAGGCTGCTGCCAGATGGATGCTGTCCCATAGAGGATTCGAGGGCCACGCCCCCACGGGAGGCGGCCTGCGTAGTGAGACCCTCTCTGACGTAGAGGTCCTCTCCACCAGGGACCCCTCACACCCTCTCTGGAGCCCTGCTGCCCCTGGGTGGTTGGGGAGCTCCTCAGAAAGCATGCTGCTGTTGTTCACAGGAGCAGAGAGGAGACTTACTCTGAGCTAATGGGATCCTTTGACACACAAGTCAACACTCCCTTTATTGATTCACTGTCCTTACCGAAATAAAGTCAACACTCCCTTTATCTATTCACTTTCCTTACCGGAATAAAGTCAACACTCCCTTTATTGATTCACTGTCCTTACCGAAATAAAGTCAACACTCCCTTTATTGATTCACTGTCCTTACTGACCAGGTCCATCCCTCACCTCGAATCGACTGCAGCCAGATGGCGTTTCCTGTGGGCATAAATCCTCTTGGACATCAAGAGGAACGCTTACTCCATGTTATTCTACTGCTTAGAACCACCATTAACGAAATACAAAAACCATCATGGTCACACTACCTGGCAAAGAGAGAGAGAGAGAGAGAGAGAGAGAGAGAGAGAGAGAGAGAGAGAGAGAGAGAGAGAGAGAGAGACTATCTGGTGTGAGATTGTAAGCCGGAGCCTGTTAATTTAAGCTTGTTCAATACAGAAAAACACTTTAATAATAATAATAATAATCATGTTTGTCAGGATAATGTTTTTGGAGTGTGTTAGGTTTCTGTTGAAGTTATTCAATGAAAAATATCCAAAACTGAATGTCTGTGAATTTGTGTTGAATTTGTGATTTTGGAAGTGCAATTTTTCCCCTGAACTAAAAAAAGGGAGAAGAGAGAATCGGAAAGCTTAGATATAAAACCCCAGAGACCCTGCATGCTGGTTCTAGCCTTTAAGTTGTACCAGAACAGATGTTGTCCAAACAGCAGTTTTTTCACGCATGTAAAGACTTTAGGTTCAGTTCACTGAACTGTACACAGCTGATCCTCTTCATGAGGGAAAAACCTACTGCAGAAATTAAGAAAAAGGATTCAAAGGAATAAAGAACTTTTCTCTTGTAATCAATGAGCAATGTTTTAGTCTTCTTATAATTCATTATTTCACACTGTAATAGTATATTATTAATTTGTGAATTGGACATTGCCTAAATGTACAGGTTATTGGTCCAATCACAGAGTAGGGTCATTCAATGTTGCATTCTATTTCTATCAATGGAGGGTTCTAGCGTGGGGCCGGGGTGATATCAGCAGAGCAGGGGGGGCGATGAGCACGTTTGATCCACAGCCGTGGATTAAGGCATTATGCAACTCTGCTTGGAGAACAAAATAAATAAATACAAATAAATCCCGATGAGATTAGGATCATTCCATCTCTTCATTGCTCTCCCTCCATCCATTCATCTCCGCTGGCGGTTTCTGCAGAACAACCGGGACAGATCTACGGCACAAATCCGAAATGACGCCATGCACCAATCATGCAGTGTGTATGCAACACATACCCCACCCGCACACACATACCCACACCCCCAACCACGCACACCAACGCATACCCACACCCCCACGCATTTAATTAGACCTTAGAGAATATTTAACGTGCTGCCATCTACAGGTTATGTTAGGCTGTTTGATTCCACTATACAAACAGAAAATGTACTTATAATCGACAACTATTTTAGATTTATATATTTTGTACAGATCATATGAAACATGCAGCCGATGTTACCGCCCTGCCACACAATATATTTAATATAATGAAAACAAACTTGTAGAGGAGCCGTGGTTTAGAGTTGTGATAAGAACATGATTTTTGTGTAACACCAAGAGAGGCTGTTGAATCTTCTTCTTAAACCTCAACAGAGGCAGCATGGAGGGCGACGGCGTTTCATCAATATATTTCAATGACTGCGTAAAGCATTATCTGTCTGATAATCTTAACTGTATTCCTTATCATGAGCCAACTTCTGTCACATAAACATGTGGTTGTTGTGTGGATGCTTGCTCTGCTTATTTTTTAATCTTTTTTTGAAGCATTGATTGCTCCAAATAGGAGCTGTTGAACACATAGTGCATATGACTATTAGACACTAGGATTGCTGAATAAATATTGAATAAACAATACACCCTGTTCTTTACCCAAATTCCCTGTCAGTGCTATTATGCAATTTTTTGTGGGTCTTTTGTAAACCACATCAGATTTTCATTTTTCTTTAATCCAATAGAGGCCAGAAGTCTGAGCATGTGATTGATCCTGATGTGATGGATCAGTGTTCTGACACCTCTTGGTCCCTCCCACATGTCTAACAAGTGCCTCTGCTCATCCCTGATTCCACCTGAACATGCAGCAGGTTTTAAGACCTTTCATTCAACATACACAATGTGATTAGCATTAAGCGTTACTCTAGAATGGTTCAATGCTATTTGTACTAATTCATTTTTTATTAATGAAATGGAAATGTACCTTTTTCGCAAGCTGTTGCAATCAGAAACATAGATATACCTTTTCTAATATCCTATGACTAGTGGCAGGCCTACGTATCAAAAATAAATAAATGACAAATCCTATGGTTTTGCATGTATACCAAAAAACAACAGTTCAACCAACAGTCTTCCAGGTCTGGTGACGTCCACTGTCCCATTGTTTTATTAGCGATGCAATGGCCTAATCTCAATCTTCCTAGGGGTATAACAGAAACATTGGGAACTTCCCAAATCAGCAGTTTCTGTTCTGTGCAGAAATATCTACAAGATATCTCACCTTACCAAGAATACATCTTAGAAGGCTTTGAGTCACTCAGGCTAATCCCCCCTTCTCAAAAAACAGTTACTTCAAATTGATAATTAGGTCGAAAAAAATAAATAAAAAATCATGTATGACCTGGAAGTTTCATATAATTTTGTGAAAAATAATAAAGTAACATTCTTCGCATCAAATCCTTGGACATGAAAGCAGCGGCTGTCTGTGTGCTGCACAGCATGTCACAGGATACAGCGGGTAAACAATGCAACCGCGTGGGATACATGTTAGACTTTCATACTCCTGTCTTTAATATCTAAGCCTGCATATGAGCATCGCCTACGGTGTCATGATTACAGAAACTCATCACTAGAGCAGACCAGCAGTGCACTTCAAACCTGGACTAAACTGGACGACCATTCTAGATCATCAGCATGAGTAGTTATTTCGTCTTCAATAGATGAAAATGTCAGCCTATGAAAATGTATCTATTGGCTCTAATGTGTATAAATGGTCGGAGCTCGTAAATTGGTAGAAAACAGGGCTTGTTCTCAGGACCTGATGTCGGCGTCCCAAGAGAGTCTTTGAGCTGACCTACTACTTCCAGCGGATCAAATCTTCTTCCTCACGGTGAAGGCCACGGCAGCGGGACCGTTCCCGGTCCCGGTCCCGGACCTCCTCCTGCAGCTTGGCCTCGCTCACGCGGAGCTGGCGGATGGTGGCTTTCATCTCCTTCATCTTCACCTCCATCAGCGCGATGATGTCTCGCTGCTCGTTCAGCTTCCGCAGAAGCTCGGTGGAGGTGGTCCCGGTGGTCAGCGAGTACGAGTGGTCAAGGGGGTTGCTGATCACGCTGATGTAGTCGAGGGGCTCTTCCGGGGACTGCTCCTCCTTGGTGGGTTCGGTGGTGCTGGAGACATCCGCGGGCACGCCGATCCGGTAGGGCTGCACCGCCACGCTGGTGGAGCCCACGTACTCCCCGTTTTGGTCGATCTGTACCACCGTCAGGCTGTCGATGCCGGTCTCGGCGGTCGTGTTGCTGTCGGCATCCCCGGGGGAAGTAGAGTACACGTTGGAGATCACGATCCCGGAGTGAGCTGCAGTACGCGGCTGCGCCGCCGCAACGGCTGCGGACCCTTTCTTGCCCCGGCCCCTTCCCCTCCGGTGTTTCCGCTCATTCACGCCCCGCAGGGGGAACTGAGTTGGGACTCGAATGTTGTAAGTTTTGCGTCCCCCGGAGAAGTGCACGCTGCACACCCGGTGTCCTGTGGTGGGCTGGAAGGTGTTGAAGCAGCCGCTGACCCCGGCCCGGGAGATGTTCTTCAGCCACAGCTCCCTCTGCGTCACGTCCTTAGGAAACGTGTAGAAACGCAGCTCCCTGTCCCGGTGCGAGTTGTTGTAACAGCCAGGGACACAGCAAGTGAACCCAGGCATCCTTAGTGTGCTGTATAGTTTAAAAATAGGTTATTTTAAATGAGTTACGGTTATTTTATTTTTGTTTCGTTCTTCTGCGCGTTGTTATCAAGCCCAGCGCCTCTAGGCGGAACTACACGTCCCACAATGCTTACAGCTTCCGGTATAGTTTCCAACAAAAAAAATCTCATATAACAAACACCAAAACACCAAATCGAATTGACTTTAATCAAAGATGCTTACAATTCACCTCATTTATATTATTTCGCTGGTTTTCATATTGGTCAAAAGTTAGGATTTTAAATTTTCTCGAGCGCCTTCGAGAAGAACTACATCTCCCATAATCCCTTTAGTTTTGAGCTGGAACACGATAGCGCCACTGCCCCTGCTGGCGGGAGTTGTAGTCTTTAACGGACAAACCGAACCCATATACCAGCCACATTAAAAAATGCTATTATATGGTAGGCTCAGACTCAAACCAGTTTCAAGAGACTACAATACACGAATACAATCGACGGTTGATGGCCATTCGTGTACCTAGATACCACGATTGATGATTAGAAGTGGTCAAAAGTTTGGTTTTGTTTGCTATAAAGGATTTCTTCTTCTTTCGTTTGATATATTGCGCCACAGCGTCCTCTAGCGTGTGGAAAGTGACACGACATGTGGCATGTTTTATATTATTCAATGTTTGATATGCTGTAACGATTTGGCGCTGTGTTGAGATACATTGAGATAATGTTTTTACATTAAGACTACTCATTTACTTTTGAGTGTATAGTGTGAAGAACTGAAGTGTAAAACTATATCAGCTATTAATTATTCCTAATCAATTATAAATCTATTGTCTTTGACGTTGTTGGGCACGGTTCTGACCTTTATGTGGCGTTTACTTGGAGAACACTTAAACAACTAAACAAGATGGACTTGATTCCTCATCTGGCACGTTACGTTGTTTTTATCATCGTATCCAAGTGATAGGCTGTTGCCTCGCAACACAATACGTTGTTTTAATCATCCTAAACGTGTCATAGGGTACTGCCTAGCAACCTGCCAGCAACATGTTGAGTTGTTTTTCTCATCGTAGACGTCTGATAGGCTACTGCCCACAGACGTTACTGCCTAGCAACCTGCTAGCAACTGGGCAGCGCCCGGATCCGGATGAGCCGAGTATCACGACCGCCACTGCTGTCGTCTTGGGAACAGGTATTTTAACGATATGATTTAACACCATTCAGTTTAATGTTGTGTTTTGATGCGGTCGTGTGTTTCTTGTTTGTCTGTTTCGTCAGTTACAGTTCACTTAATACGGAAGCAATGATTAAAGAGTCGTGTAGTGCTGCTAGTTCCGCCCTCAGCGGGAGCTCAGGGTGTTCGGTGGAGCCGCTTCGCGAGCCCAGAGCAGCGCGTTCTGGACGGTTCTACTAACGGTTCACCGCGAGACCCCAGAAGTACCGAGCGTCGGCTGAGATCACGTTCTGACGTGACGCGCTCACACACTGGTGGTGTAGTTGCTAATCCGTTAGCTCCTTATGACGCTGGACAGCTTGATGCTGTGGTGTTGGAGTATGCGCGACCAGCTATTTAAAGGAAAGCTAAATAGATTAAAATATAGGGGACAGGTGAATTCATCTTTCTTGTGTTCTGACAGGAGCAGGTGCTCTCTCTCTCTCTCTCTCTCTCTCTCTCTCTCTCTCTCTCTCTCTCTCTCTCTCTCTCTCTCTCTCTCTCTCTCTCTCTCTCTCTCTCCAGGTGTATTTGATACCCAGACAGACACCTTGTGTGCACATCAAATATGTTGACCAGTGTCTGACAGTATGTTCCACAGCTCCCTGCTATAGAACGACTCTCAGCTGACCTGAGACCTGATAAATTACATTTACATCACGTTTGCATTGTTGCTCAGCAACCGCTTTAACATGCGGAGAGCACACAGGCATCAGGTCTGAGGTGCCCTTGAGCAAGGCACCTCACCCTGACTGCTCCGGACGGTCTGGCTGTCGCCTTGCGTTGTTGACTCCGCCGTTGGTGTGTTAATGTGTGCATGAATTGGTGAATGTTAGGCAATATTGTAAAGCACAGTGAGTGGCCACTGGTTAGAAAAGCGCGGTGTGATGCACTCCGTTTAACAGCCAGTCAACAGTAATGATATATATCGATTAGAGTCTCATGTCCGATGTCTGATCCTCACAGGTGTTCTCTCGTGGAGACGGTCGGTTTGGTTTGGGCGGCGTGTGTGAGGATGCGTCGGACCGGAGGGCTGTGAGGTGCCATGTTGCCCGGGGTGGGCGTGTTCGGGACGGGCAGCACGGCCCGGATGCTAGTGCCACTGCTGCAGGCCGAGGGCTTCCAGGTGCACGCGCTGTGGGGGCAGAGCGAGGAGGAGGCGGGGGGCCTGGCCCGGGAGCTGGGCATCCCCTTCAGCACCAGCCGCTCAGACGACGTGCTGCTGCACCCCGACGTACATCTGGTCTGCATCTACATCCCCCCGCCCATGACGCGGCAGATCGCCGTCAATGCGCTGGGTGAGACAGACAGACAGACAGACAGACAGACAGACAGACAGACGGGGAAAGAACACAGTGTGGGTGAAACGGGAGCAGCAGGACACACACCAACCTCGATATTACAAATTTGACACCTAGATGATCTCACGAATGCTCTGGAACACCTATGATGATGACTCTACGTCCCATATGATCATAGGAGGTCATGTTCTGTATGTTTCTCTGTACGGCCGTCCTCAATGCAGCCCCGATCCTCTGTTAGCCTGTGAGCTCATGCACAACGCACTGAGATAGGAATTCAAGAGGGTGTGGTAGCAGCTCGCTTATCTCAGCAATTCCTGACCGTTTACCTCAGCTTCCTGTTTCAGCTTCCTGGGTTTGTCACATCCCAACAGAATCACCGGACAATATTGTGGCGAATTATGGCAGGAATAAGACTTGAATGCACACTTGAAAAATGTAAAATGTATTGTGGGACTGAATAATGTAGGAATTATGTAGGCGTATTGAAACAGAAGTCTAACGGATCACTGCTCCCTGTCCCAGGCATCGGGAAGAACGTTGTCTGTGAGAAAGCTGCGACTGCTGTGGATTCCTTCAAGATGGTGACGGCGGCCCGCTACTACCCCCAGCTGCTGAGCATCGTGGGTAACACCCTGCGCTTCCTGCCTGCGTTCGTGGCGATGCGGCGGCGGCTGCTGGAGGGCTATGTCGGCGAGGTGCAGGTGTGCGACGTGCGGGTGTGCGGGCCCAGCCTGCTGGACCGGGCCTACGGCTGGACCTGTGAGGAGCTGATGGGCGGCGGCGGGCTTCACACGGTGGGCTCCACCGTCATCGACCTGCTCAGCCACCTGCTGGGCTCCCGGGCACAGCGCGTGCACGGCCTGCTGCGCACCTTCCTGACGCAGAGCGCCTCCATCTGCGGGATCCGCCGCGTGACCAGCGACGACTTCTGCTTCTTCCAGATGTTGATGGGGGAGGCGGGGCCGGGGGCAGGGTCCGGCGGCGTGTGCTGCACGGTCACGCTGAACTTCAACATGCCCGGGGCGTTCACCCAGGAGGTGATGGTGGTGGGGTCGGCGGGGCGGCTGGTGGCCCGCGGCACGCAGCTGTACGGAGAACGCCACGGGGGCGGCGGCGAGGAGCTGCTGCTGGGCGACGGCGGGCGGGCGGGGCCGGCAGACCCCCTGCTGCCCCACCTCCGCGGGCTGGGCTCCATGGTGACGGCGCTCAGACACTCGTTCCAGGCCCATGGAGAGCGGCGGTCCTGGGCCCGCGAGCCGGTGGCGGCGGCGCCCTCCTTCGAGGACGGGCTGTACGTGCAGACGGTGGTGGAGGCGGTGAAGAGGTCCAGCCGCAGCGGGGAGTGGGAGTGTGTGGAGGTCATGACCCAGGAGCCCGACCCCAACCACAACCTGTGTGAGGGCCTGCAGAGGAACAAGAACTAAGAACCGCCGAACCGGACCCTAACCACAACCTGCGTGAGGGCCTGCAGAGGAACAAGAACTAACGGCCGCTGAGCTCAACGGAGAACACCGTCATGTTCTGTCGCCTCTTCTTAACTGGTTTTAAAATAATGTCGGTTTTCTTCTGACTGGAATATTGTCAAGAATTCAAATATTGGACGGTCTAACCTTTGAACATGTCAAACCTTTCTTTTAAATTATTATTTTCTTTACACAATTATGAGCGCTAGAATTCCAGGGGAGTGTTATTTTGTTTGTTTTTTTGTAATATGCTAAACACTGCAAACTATTTTCCTAACTTCATTGACAGAAATGTATGTACAGAGACACAAAATGAGGGTAATGGAACTGTTTTTTTATTTAAATGTTTTGGTCTACATTTTTTTAATAGGATTACAAGTTTGAAAGTGTTTCCAAAATAATTTTTCATCAGTTTTTTTTTTTCATTTGATGTCAGTTTGTCAATTTAGAAAATTAACTAAAGAAATCCCATATTTGCTTTTGTTTTCAAATCCCGACGAGCATCCAGCAGAACACGCGTGTTAATGTTTCAAGGATGTATGTAACCGTGTTTACATGTAGAAAAAGAAACCGATTGAATTAATATATTTTTTCATTTTTTAGATTCTCTGATCTTTCTGGAATCTTCCGTTTCCCCGTGTAGAGCGCAGCCTCTTCTTTGATGCGTTGTACTTTAGATTCGGTGGAGGTGAACCACTGGATTGATGTGTGACCGATACTAGATAGTGTCATCCTACCCACCCCGGGTAAGGCTCCAGGAACAGGAAGTGAACGGCTTTGGACCTCGAACACACGAAAAGGGCTGTGTTTCACTTTATTTAAGATGTTTGCAATATGGGTTCTCCAGGCGAAGAGAGCTGGTGGGGTTGCAGTATAGCGATGTATTGAGTAATCCAATGCAGGTGAGGAGACTATCGTTTGATGTCACATGCTTGCCTCACGCTGTCTTAATAGTGCTTAAAAAAGATGTTTACATCGTGTCTTAAGGACACGTATTACTTATACCTTCAGGCTTTTACAACTACTAAACATTCTTTTATTGCACTGAATCAATGCCACGTTCTTAAGCAGTGTATTGTGTCTACCAGCCAGTCGCTGCAGTCATGTTCCTAACTGTTGTATTTATTTTGTATGTTTTGGTGTGGATTAAAATTCTCGCACTGTATATTTTCCAGCCTGTGAATTTCTGTTAAGCTGTAATATTTAACTTCTGTTTCATGTCAGCCTTTGCTTTGTGAACATAACTTGTATTGCATTTACACCAGGAGCATTGAGCCTTGACAAGGAAACACAATTTTTCCATTAAATGTTCGACCACAAATAAATCCAGTTGTATTAATGTGTCATTAAGTATTTTTAATTCCTAGATTTGAGGACTTTTGGACCTTATATTATCTTAATAACTTGGTCGTAGGATGTGATTAGGATGAGCTGTTCACACACATCATGGTGTGAATTATGGAGCACATTTCTAGTACGTGGAACAGAAGAATAAGCATTCATAGTATGTAGAATGACTCTCTTCTACTCCTAACTGTTCTCTATAAATACTCTATAAACACTTCTCCATCGTAGCCCATCTGCTCTCCAGCGTTCAAACTGTTCTGCGCATTGAATAACAATACCTCTTTTATGTTTGGTAATGTAATGCATGAGACTAATTAAAACATCCTTTATGAATGGTAATGTTATGCACGAATCTTACCATTATTATCTTATTATACATCCTTTACGAATGGTAACGTCATACACGACTCTTCCTTTTATAATCCATCTATGACGCTACGTTGCTGTCGTGTCGATAATGTGTCGTAAACCGAGCTGGTCTCCTCTCCTGCCGTAAAGCGTGTGTTGACGAAGATGGCAGACACCAGCGGTCTCCTCTCGGTCCGGAAGATCGACTCTTTGAGCAAATCTTCTGTCAGCATGGAGACCATCACCTCCCTGACGGAGCTGGAGGACCTGGAGCGGGTCTACCAGCAGCTGTGCACCGAGGAGGTGAGTGCTGAGCAGGAGCCTGGTGAAGGTTCTTCTGGCTGTAGACAGGTCCGCTCGTATGGGTTTATCTGCCTGTTTATGATCGACTCCACTGGGAGTGAAATGAAAGGTATGAAACATAAACATCGTATCTGCACTGTGGACATGGGGGTAATGTCTGGTTGTACGACACCTGCATAAACGTCAACTGGTCAACACCAACACGACAGGTCTGTTGACGACGCGGAAGTGGGTGTGACCAGTCTGAAGTCTGACTAGTCTGTCACTAGTGTATGACTCGTTTGTGACAAGTGACTAGTATGTGACCAGTGACTAGTGTCACACACTAGTCACACACTAATGTCTAGTGTGTGACTAGTGAGTGACTAGTGTGTGTCTGTTGACTAGTTATTGACTAGTGTGTGACTAGTCTATGACTAGTGTGTGACTACTGATTTAGTCTGTGACAAGTGTGGGACTAGTGTGTGACTGTTGACTAGTGTGTGAGACTAGTGTGTGACTAGTGAAGCAGGACGCACTCCGAACACAACCACACACAGAACGAACCCTTTATTGTGTTTAGGTTTGGTCCTAAACATAGTTATCCTTTGTACACAGGATGAGGCATGTGTTGTACAAATGTTGATCATACATTGAACGATCATTCTAGACCAGGGGTGCCCAACCAGTCGATCGCGGTCTACCAGTAGATCGCCGACAGATCCCAAGTCGATCGCGAAGGGGTGAAGAAAAAAAAAAAAAAAAAAAAAAAAAAAATTTTTTTTTTTTTTTAATGAAATTAAATTTGCGCGGTAGCATATACGCGCGGTAGCGCATGTGCTGTTAACAGCAGTTGAAAGCCGTCAACAGTAGTTACACACTCCTAAACGTTGGCATGGCTGAGGGGAAACAAGCTAAGACCTACCTTGAGAAGGTGCCGTGCGCAGACGGAATGAAACCCCCATTGAAGTCCGTAGGTTCACGATACAACCCCCCCCCCCCCCCCCCCCCCCCCCCGGTCAACAATTGTTCTCTACCCCCCCCCCCCCCCCCCCCCCCCCCCCGGCTTGAAGGTAGGTTTGCTGGTAGATCTCGGGAGGTTGGCTACTTGAAAAGTAGATCTTGGGTCAAAAAAGGTTGGGCACCCCTGTTCTAGACTGACTACATTCATCTTTTCAAAGATTCATATTTGTGGTAATAATACTCAAAATAAATGTGTTCCCTCGCAGAAAGCTGTTGAGGTGGAGCTGGACAAGCTGGTCGGTCAGCAGGGAACCATCAACAGCAAGATGCTGACGCTGCAGAGAATGGGGTGAGCAAGACGTCCCGTCCAGCCATGATCTGGTTCCCCTCTAGCTGCTGCTGCTCCTTAAGATCCTGGAGGAACAGAAGTCGCTGTGGAGTCACTCTAAAACGACTCTGTTCTTTATGACGACTTCCCCTCGTCCAATTAGTTATTTGAAACATCACACTGTGCTCGCGCATGTTTGGAGTGCTGCAATCAAACAAGTGAACTACCCAGGACGTACTGGTAAAAAAAAAAAAACTGTCCAACACGCCTACATTTAGCTTTCAGGGGAGGAACGTTAAAAGTTGTGTTCTTTCGCCTACTAAATCCTGTACATGTTCACAATAACTTACCGTAGTGACATGTATCGTATTTTAATAATATAAACTGTTATAGTGTGATGAACTATTAAGGCTTTGATCCCCCCCAGGCCGAACCTGCAGCTGATCGAGGGCGATGCCAGCCAGCTATCGGGGATGATCACCTTCACCTGCAGCCTGGCCGAGAACGTCAGCCGCAAGGTCCGCCAGCTGGACCTGGCCAAGGTAGCCCCGCACACACTGACGCACACACACACACACACACAGTGTTGGGAAGGCTATTTTTAAAATGTATCCAGTTACAGAATACAGAATACATACCCAAAATGTAATATGTAACGTATTCCGTTTCATCACTCAATCTGAGTATTGTATTCTGAATACTTGGATTACTTTTGAATTGCATTTTATAAGTGTAGGAATGCGGCATCAAATCCTGCTTACTAAACAGGCCTATTCTGGTGTGTTCTTCTGTTCAATCTGGCTGAATGTGTTAGGCCCAAGTCTCCCTGAAAGTGAACTATTTAATTTAATTTGCTGTAGTTGAATAAAGCCTATAAGGGTATTTTCACTGAGCTTAGTGCATAGGTGTTGCCTATAAAATCGAGAGAGAGAGAGAGAGGATCGCTCAATCATCTGCATTTGTGTGTTTTCCAGCATACGTTTTTATGTGTCTGTCCAAATTCCCAGACGATCCGACAATTTGCTGCTAGTATTGGAGTTACCGTTACTCAAACAATATTTCCCATAATGCGCGCGGCTGAGCGGGTGCCTGTTACGTCCAAAGAGGCATATGCTTTGTAGAACTGGATCGGACCGAGGTGCGTTCGCTTTCACATCACAAGCCAACCGTACCAGGGTTCGTTTGGAAGCGAACCGAGACCAGCTGTTCAGGGAGGTCTCGGTCGGCTGATTTGGTTCACATCGAAGTGAGGTGGTTGCATTTACACCCACGCAAACGTACCGAACCAAGGGGACCAAACTCGTTTAGTGTGCACTAAATGCTGTTGGTGTGAAAGCACGAATAAACTGTTGAAACAGAAGTATCGTCATGTAATCCATTGATTTCAACAATGTAACTGTATTCTAAATACCAACTATTTAAATTGTAACTGTAACGGAATACAGTTAGCTATAATTTGTGTTCTGAATACATAGCGCCGGTACATTTATTCTGTTACTCCCCAACACTGCACACACATAATAATAATAGTAATAATACATTATATTTGCATTGCAGCTTATATTTCAGGAATCTGAAAGTGCTACAGAGAAGTAAAAAAAAATCGATGAGAATAAATGCAATAAAACGGTAATTAAGAATATCAATAAATGGTTAAAAGGAGAACCTATAAACGACAATTTAGCAAAATGCTTTTTTAAAAATATACGTTTTTAAGTTGAGCAAAAACAGCTGTAGTTTGTGGGGCCCTCAGGTGGTCAGGGAGGGCGTTCCACAGTCTACATGCCCACGCATTCCCAGAAACCACCAGGGTACTGATACTGGTACTGGTACTGGTTCCCAGCCCTAGAGTGTAAACCAACATGCAGGCTGTGTCACCGTAATAAGGTGGTCCTCTATAAGGTGGTCCTCTATAAGGTGGCTGACCCTCTATAAGGTGGTCCTCTATAAGCTGGTCCTCTATAAGGTGGTCCTCTATAAGGTGGTCCTCTATAAGGTGACCCTCTATAAGGTGGTCCTCTATAAGGTGGTCCTCTATAAGGTGACCCTCTATAAGGTGGTCCTCTATATGGTGACCCTCTATAAGATGGCCCTCTATAAGGTGACCCTCTATAAGGTGGTCCTCTATAAGGTGGTCCTCTATAAGGTGACCCTCTATAAGGTGGGCCTCTATAAGGTGGTCCTCGTTAAGGTGACCCTCTATAAGGTGGTCCTCTATAAGGTGGTCCTCTATAAGGTGATCCTCTATAAGGTGACCCTCCTATAAGGTGACCCTCTATAAGGTGGTCCTCTATAAGGTGGTCCTCTATAAGGTGACCCTCTATAAGGTGGTCCTCTATAAGGTGGTCCTCTATAAGGTGACCCTCTATAAGGTGGTCCTCTATAAGGTGACCCTCTATAAGGTGAGACCTGTCGCCAGACCTGAGTCTGAAGGGGGGAATATGAAATGCATAGGGGGGCACAATTATTATTAGCCTACAGTACGTATATTTCCTCTATTATTTCCTCTATTTCCTCGCAGCACATAATCATCACGTTAATCATAACCAACAGCAATATGACCCGGTAGCCTATAGCCTGCCCTACAACATCACATCGTTCCTTGTCATTTAAAGCAATACATTACATAGAAGCAATGCTATGAATATATATCCATAAAACACTGGACTATACAACATATTAGGTGTAAAAGCAGTTAACAGAGGGATATGCATTGCCATTACACACACACACACACACACACACACACACACACACACACACACACACACACACACACACACACACACACCCCAAACACACACCACATATATGCATACCAGTGGAGGCTTCTCCATTGAGGAGAGGGAGGAAGATCCTCCCTAACATTGTTGAGAATAAAAAATGTAGATTGCCCAGACTATTGTAATGAATTAATGCCCTTAAATATGACTACTTTATTGCCTTTGAATATATAATGTTCGTTTCCCTGGGTAAAGGGACATTAGCACCCCCTATCGCCTATTGACAATTACTTCAGGGAGGAACGTCCTCCGGAAGCCGCCGTCCACTCCCATTCATTTTCCCGAAAGTACTGGCGGCCGGTGGATAACATGGGTTTCAATGGGAGAGAGGAGGAAAATCCTCCTCTGAGTGGGTGGGACCTTAAGGGGTCTGATTCGCGCAAAAATCTATCCGTCTGCGCTATGAACCAATAAGCAGGATCCCTGGATGTTGAGCAGTGTTTCCCACCCAATTGGGCTACTTTTAACCATGTTAGGCTGGAAAGATCATCATTGGGCGGGAAATCTGCCCAATCTGGCAACGCTGTCGATAGCAAACCCGGTCTGCATTGCCGCGGTGTTCAGTCTGAAAGACGCAGAGCAAGTGAAATCTGCGATAGCGCGATCCTAAATGCACAATGGAAACATTGGAAACGGAGGACATTGTTAACGTCTTATTACAAAAAGCATTCCATTCATTCAGTTACAGTGCTAAGTTAGCGACCAAAGAAAGAGGTAGACCACTTCCCAAAATCAAGGTCACCAGAAGTAATGGCAACCTCAGTGTTGTGAGTGCTACATGGTTTGCTAGGTACGCATGACTTACTGGTAGCATTACAAGCAATTGTAACTGAAAATAAACATAGCTAAATAACTTCAGTCAGTGAGGGCAAAAATAGGCCCAATGATAGGCCCAGATTTTTTGATTTACTTTTACAAATCAATAGTAGGCCTGATTTGACTAATATGCTTTGCATCCTTTCCTTCTCAAATGACAGTGATGCCACTGGTGGCTTTGTATACATTTTGTTCACATAACTCCCTCCCTGCTATTTTGTAGTTCACCAAAACACCCTGAAACAACTTGAGTCTCACATTCTTATGCCACCATACACCAACAGTGCAAGCATGCCAATGGCAACCAAGCGCGCAGTCCTTCCTCCCTCACTTTAAAAACCACCAGCCGCCACTGATGCATACACACACACACACACACACACACACACACACACACACACACACACACACACACACACACACACACACACACACACACACACACACACACACACACACACACACACACACACCTCCCTCCCTCCCTGTCCTCAGCGGGAGGCGGCGTTTCTCCGAGCTGAACCTCCTCATCAACATATCCTTCCACTCAGATGTAAACTTGTGAGTCAGGTCCTTTTCCAAAGCAAGCTGAATCAGCTGGGCCTTGCGTCTGTGCAACATAATGCGCCGATGCTCTGAGAAGACGTTTTTCAGCTTGGAAAATGACTTTTCACACATTGCTGTGGAAGCTCCTAAAGTTAGGGCAAGGGTGTAGGCTGTGAGAACAGTCGGCATAGCCTGGAGTTAAGCCTTATAGCCTGTAAGGTGGTCCTCTATAAGGTGAACCTCTATAAGGTGGTCCCCTATAAGGTGGTCCCCTATAAGGTGGTCCCCTATTAGGTGGTCCTCTATAAGGTGGTCCTCTATAAGGTGACCCTCTATAAG
Source organism: Gadus chalcogrammus (assembly GCF_026213295.1). Classification (NCBI taxonomy): domain Eukaryota; kingdom Metazoa; phylum Chordata; class Actinopteri; order Gadiformes; family Gadidae; genus Gadus; species Gadus chalcogrammus. Next base: position 26,676,121 of record NC_079425.1, on the reverse strand, counting down.
ATGGTCCTCTATAAGGTGATCCTCTATAAGGTGGTCCTCTATAAGGTGGTCCCCTATAAGCTGGTCCTCTATAAGGTTACCAACATGCTGCGTCCCCGTGCAGACGCGTCTCTATAAGGTGATCCAGCGCGCCGATGACATCCTGGACCTGAAGTTCTGCATGGACGGTGTTCAGACCTCACTGCACAACGAGGACTACGAGCAGGCGGCCGCACACATCCACCGCTACCTGTCCCTGGACCAATCGGTGATCGAGCTCAGCCGCCAGGGGGAGGAGGGTGAGTCCTAGTTCAGACCAGTATCCCGTTACATTTACCCTTAAAGGGTGTGAATCACTTTAGTTTTAGGTCATAATAAGTCAATGCCCCTGATCCTTTCCAATGTGGTTTGTGTTCCCTGATATCGCTACTGGGATTAATAACATATATCATCTTATTCGGCTGGCCGGCTGTGTCTTCCATAACCATTTGAGGTTGTTGAGGTCGGAGCGAACTCCAGAATTATGGCCGCTGTGGTGATGAGGCTCACTGTAGCTCTCAGAGACCCCTGCTCCCAGCCAGGTGGGAGTCAGGAGGAGGTGGGAGAACAAGTCTTATCCCTAGTGTTGTTCCTCCACACCGGAATGACTCTGTGATGGGGTGTAGGTCACCAGCTCTGGAAACATTATCCTTGTGAATAAAGACAACATTGGAAAGTATTGTGATGCCACTGACATTGACATCCACTTGCATCCTAAATAGCCTTTTTTAAAGATTGTATTCCACTTTGACAAGCCCAATAACAAAGAGAGTCTTACTTTGAGGCAGACTTGACATTGGGACCCTATAGAGCTCCATAGCTCCCGTCCCGTGACGATGTTGCTGACCCCTCCTCCCCCCAGGCAGCTCGGTGGACGCCAGCCTGGTGCTGCTGCAGGAGGCGGAGCAGAAGCTGAAGGTGATCGTGGCCGAGCGTCTGGACGCGGCCGTAGCGGCCGTGGACCTTGTGCAGGTGGAGCGCTTCTTCAAGATCTTCCCCCTGCTGGGCCTCCATCAGCAGGGCCTGGCCCGCTTCGGCCAGTACCTCTGCAGCCAGGTCAGCCCCCCACACACACACTAGACCCTCTGCAGCCAGGTCAGCCCCTCCACCCACCAACCCAGGCTTCATCTCCAGCAGCCTCTTACCTCCAGAGCTGGAAGTCAAAGACGTTTTGGTAGACAAACGTCAAGAAGGTATCTTAGAAGGCAAAGTCAAATGTTGAACATAAAAGTCACATTTAATGAAGCATCAAATACTATTCCAGTAGTTAACAGTTAAGCCTCTCTGTTGTATTTTGTGTTTTGAAGCCTTTCCCCTGAGCTGGGTTGGGGCCGGTGCTACCGGAGGGTTCCTGGCCCTCATTCCCGACCCATAGAACCATTCAGTTCATTTGTTAGTGATTGAGAAATACTCTGGAGGAGAGTTTAGTGCATTAACCAAGGTCCCTGTGAAACGAGGCCTCTGCCAGATGATGACTGTAGCATTGGTTCTCTGCCTCATGCTCTGCCTCTGGTCCCCACGCTGACATCCTGCATCTTGAACCTGTGGACAGCTGGCCTCCAAAGCAGAGGAGAACCTGCTGCTGGCGACGGGGGCAGACGTCCATGAGAAGAGGGCCCCGTTGGTCTTTGCTGACACTCTGACTCTGCTGCTAGAAGGTTAGATCACCAGCAGGACCGGCTGGTTATAGTTCAACCTCGTATTGAGGGTCCGTCTGCACATGCTCAGACCGCTCTCTCTCCACTAGTCCCCTCTGAATAGAGAACATGCATACTACTCATATTGACTTTAGTTAAGGAACATGTTAATGTTACTTGATGAGCAATATATATCATGTTATGAAGTACGCTAGATAGTATAATCTAGCAAGCTAAATGTGTAAATGTGTCAAATTAAGTCAGTTCAAGAGCCCACACGGCCTGTCAGTCATCCGTCCTCATACGATGGTTCCTGTCTGCCAGGCATCGCCCGTGTGGTGGAGACCCACCAGCCCATCGTGGAGACGTACTACGGGCCGGGCCACCTCTACACGCTCATCATCCACCTGCAGCAGGAGTGCGACCGGCAGGCCCAGAAGATCGTCGACAAGTTCATCCAGCAGAGGGACTACCACAACAAGGTGAGTCACACCTAGAGACTACCACAATAGACCTAGGTAGAGACTACCACAATAGACCTAGGTAGAGACTACCACAGTAGACCTAGGTAGAGACTACCACAATAGACCTAGGTAGAGACTACCACAATAGACCTAGGTAGAGACTACCACAGTAGTCCTAGGTAGAGACTACCACAATATACCTAGGTAGAGACTACCACAGTAGACCTAGGTAGAGACTACCACAGTAGTCCTAGGTAGAGACTACCACAGTAGACCTAGGTAGAGACTACCACAAAAGACCTAGGTAGAGACTACCACAATAGACCTAGGTAGAGACTACCACAATATACCTAGGTAGAGACTACCACAGTAGACCTAGGTAGAGACTACCACAATATACCTAGGTAGAGACTACCACAGTAGACCTAGGTAGAGACTACCACAATAGACCTAGGTAGAGACTACCACAATAGACCTAGGTAGAGACTACCACAGTAGTCCTAGGTAGAGACTACCACAATAGACCTAGGTAGAGACTACCACAGTAGACCTAGGTAGAGACTACCACAGTAGTCCTAGGTAGAGACTACCACAGTAGACCTAGGTAGAGACTACCACAATAGACCTAGGTAGAGACTACCACAATAGACCTAGGTAGAGACCACCACAATAGACCTAGGTAGAGACTACCACAGTAGACCTAGCTATAGACTACCACAGTAGTCCTAGGTAGAGACTAGGTAGAGACCACAGCAAGGTGAGTCACACCTAGAGAGAGGCTTTCAAACCTAGGTGAGTCCTGCTCCCCACAGACCGAGGCAGAGTCTTTGAGCAGGTGTCCTTTGAATAAAGACGATTCTCTTGACACTGATCTGATGGGCCACTCCTGAGGTCTTCAGGTCTGTGCCGCCCTCATCAGCAGGGAGCAGGGAGGGACTGAGGTAGGAGGGGTGAGGGTGTGGATAAGGGTTAGGGCTAGATTATGGTGATGTGTTCCAGTCTCCACTGGAACACATCAGTGCTCTGACCTCGTTGTGTTCTCGTAGTTCCAGGTCGTCCAGAACAGCATGATGAAGAGTCCGCTGCCGACGGAGAGGATCGAGCCCAGGTACCTCACTCCGCCTCACTCCACCTCACTCCACGCCCACCCCAAGGCCTCCTGGCTGCCCGCCCGGCTATAGCCCATCAGCCAATAGGCTTCCTCACTTGTGTGCGTGTGTGCGTGTGTGCGCGTGTGCGTGTGCGTGTGCGTGTGCGTGTGTGTGTGTGTGTGTGTGTGTGTGTGTGTGTGTGTGTGTGTGTGTGTGTGTGTGTGTGTGTGTGTGTGTGTGTGTGTGTGTGTGTGTGTGTGTGCAGGGAGCTGGACCCGGTGCTGATGGAGGTGACCCTGATGAACGCCCGCTCGGAGCTCTACCTGCGCTTCCTGCGGCGCCGTCTGATGGCGGACCTGGAGGTCGGCGACGCCCAGAGCACCACACAGGGTGGGTCTCAAGCACAGGGGTCACAGGGTCACAGGGTCAAAAGACCGGAGACTCTCTAACATAACCTCGACATTTCTGTAGTCATATCATAGCAAGTCTATAGTAACAAGAATGTTACTATCCACACTCGCTCACACTAAAACCCTCACACTTGCCATAATCCCCTCCCACTCACCCTGAACCCCTCCTAATAATCCTAAACCCCTCCCACACACCAAAGACCCCTCCCACACACCAAAGACCCCTCCCATTCACCAACGACCCCTCCCATTCACCAACGACGCCTCCCATTCACCAACGACCCCGCCAACTCACCAAAGACCTCTCCCACTCATATTAAACCCCTCCCATTCACCAAAGACCTCCTTGCGGTTCTCTGCAGAGCACCAGTAGATCTTTAAGGTCCTCCTGTTCTCCACAGAGCACCAGTAGATCTTTAAGGTCCTCCTGTTCTCCACAGAGCACCAGTAGATCTTTAAGGTCCTCCTGTTCTCCACAGAGCACCAGTAGATCTTTAAGGTCCTCCTGTCCTCCACAGAGCACCAGTAGATCTTTAAGGTCCTCCTGTTCTCCACAGAGCACCAGTAGATCTTTAAGGTCCTCCTGTCCTCCACAGAGCACCAGTAGATCTTTAAGGTCCTCCTGTTCTCCACAGAGCACCAGTAGATCTTTAAGGTCCTCCTGTTCTCCACAGAGCACCAGTAGATCTTTAAGGTCCTCCTGTTCTCCACAGAGCACCAGTAGATCTTTAAGGTCCTCCTGTTCTCCACAGAGCACCAGTAGATCTTTAAGGTCCTCCTGTTCTCCACAGAGCACCAGTAGATCTTTAAGGTCCTCCTGTTCTCCACAGAGCACCAGTAGATCTTTAAGGTCCTCCTGTTCTCCACAGAGCACCAGTAGATCTTTAAGGTCCTCCTGTTCTCCACAGAGCACCAGTAGATCTTTAAGGTCCTCTGTTCTCCACAGAGCACCAGTAGATCTTTAGGGTCCTCCTGTTCTCCACAGAGCACCAGTAGATCTTTAGGGTCCTCCTGTTCTCCACAGAGCACCAGTAGATCTTTAAGGTCCTCTTGTGTGGTTCCTCTCAGAGCACCAGCAGAACGTGGAGAAGCTGCTAAAGCACTGCCTGCTGAGCACCACCATGCAGGAGCTGATTGGCTACTACATCCCCATGGAGGAGTACTACATGAGGGAGTCGGTGAACAAGGTGAGGGGGCGGGACTCTATGGGGAGGGGCGGGACTCTGAGGGGGTGGGCAGAACACTGAGGGAGGGGGGGGCAGGACACTGAGGGGGGGGGAAGGGACACCGGTGCTAGAGGGGTCCCCTACAGTGGCGTGTTGATTTAACACTGGAAGGTGAGTGATGCTGACGGACTGTTGGGGGCAGCAGATCATCTCCAGGTCGCTGCTCCCGACCTGCTGAGCTGGAGAACGTTCTCATAAAGATGTAGCGTGGAGATTAAGGTTACTAATGTTGTAGCCACCATATAAAAAATAATCATTGTATTGATTTTAAATGTATTATGCTAACGTATGAGGTATCTGTGGCCATTTTAAGAATAGAGTTGAGGATGTATGAAGCTCTTCAGATCAACTGAAATTAATCAAAGACGAGTACAGGTTAGCTGACCACTGCTGGTCTCCATTAGCCGAGCGCTAATGGTCAGGAGGAGCTGGGAGGCTGCTGAGACGGCAGGAATGGGAGAAGACGTCTTCACATTCAAAGTTTCATGAATTCATGTTAATTGGGAGGAAAATGGCCACAACTGGACAATGGAAACGAGGCATGATCCTAAAACCTCCTGGCTCCTAAAGATGACTCCTGGTTCCAAACGATGACTCCTGGTTCCTAACGATGAGCCCTCCTACTCCTAGTCCCTAACGTTGACCCCTCCTGGTCCCTAACGATAACCCCCCCTAGTCCCTTATGATGCCCCCTCCCGGTCCCTAACGGTGACCCCTCCTGTCCTTAATGATGACCCCTCATGGTTCCTAACGATGACTCCTTCTTCCTAACGATGTCTTCTGGTTCCTAACGATGACCCCTGTCTTCAGGCCGTTGCCATGGACTCGTACGAGAAGGGCCAGCTGACGTCCAGCATGGCGGACGACTGCTTCTACATCGTGAAGAAGTGCATCAGCCGCGCGCTGTCCAGCTCCAACATCGACTGCCTGTGCGCCATGATCAACCACTCCACCTCGGCGCTGGAGTCCGACTTCAGGTAAGGCTGGAAGCATTCACGCTGTTCCACCATCTGCTCTATTGATCCAGACTCACACATACCCTTCTGTGTGTGTGTGTGCGTCTGTTTCTGCCTCTGTGCCTGTGTGTGTGTGTGTGTGTGTCTCTGTTGCTGTGTGACCCTGTGTGTGTTTGTGTGTGTGTGTCTCTGTTTGTCTGTGTGTGTGTGTGTGTGTGTGTGTGTGTGTGTGTGTGTGTGTGTGTGTGTGTGTGTGTGTGTGTGTGTGTTTGTGTGTCTCTGTTTGTCTGTGGGTGTGTGTGTGCCTCTGTGTGTTTCTGCTCGTGTGTGTGTGTGTGTGTGTGTGTGTGTGTGTGTGTGTGTGTGTGTGTGTGTGTGTGTGTGTGTGTGTGTGTGTGTGTGTGTGTGTGTGTGTGTGTGTGTGTGTGTGTGTGTGTGTGTGTGTGTGTGTGTGTGGGCCTCTGTGTGTGTCTCTCTCTGTGTGTGTCTCTCTGTGTGTTTGTGCCTGTTTGTTTGTTTGTGTATGTGTGTGTGTGTGTCTCTCTCTCTGTGTGGGTGTCCCAGGGAGGTGCTGTATAATAAGCTGAGGCAGGGCTACCCCGCCACCACGCTGCAGGACTTCCAGCGAGGCGTGAGCAGCGCTGTGAGCCTGATGCAGAGCAGCCTGCAGCAGGGCAAGTTCAACGCGCTCGGCATCGAGAGCACCGAGAACGCCAAGGCGGCCTTCCTGGTAGGAGGGTGTACAGTACACACACACACACACAAGCACACGCACACACGTGCACAGCCAAACGCACAACCACACACACAGACACAGACAGACACACAAGCGCACAGGCACAGACGCAAGTGTTCCGGCCGTATGATTGGTTATTATGCGGTTCGGATCCAAACAGATTTCCCATCAGTAATAAGTCATCATGATGAACGATGTGGTAGAACTGACATTTCTATCGTGTTCGAACCCTTCAATGAATTACCATCAGTTGTGAAGAGAAAATAGGATTATTTATAATACTATTCACTATCTATTATAGTCGTTGAACATGGTCTTGATCCAGAGCAGTTAACAGGTTATGGTTCATGATGATGGTGTACTGCTGTCATGTACTCCAGCGTGACATTTCTCATCCTTTATGCCACGTGACTTTTGACATTTATTAGTTATTTATCTGCGCATCAATACTGCTGACCTTCATCCCTAAAGTCTGTCGCCAGCTGTCTCCTCTTAGTCGCTCGCTGTACCTTCTCCAGCTCTTCCTCTCCCTACGGACGGTGTCTACCTACTCGGTGTTAAGTTAATGTCAGAGTCCCTCGGGAGGATCGCCGCGTTACGGCGCGCTGACCTACTCTCTGACGGCTCTCTGCTGCCCCCCAGGTGACTCTGAACAACTCGGAGGTTTGCAGCGAGAACATCACCACGCTGAAGAGGAACCTGGAGGTAGGGAGAGCGGGAATATCTGCTCAGCGTGCCACACAGACGGCTTCCCCTCAGACTCTGAACATTTGTTTTCTCATTTCCTCCGCAGAACGACTGCTCCAAGTTGTTCATGCAAGGACCCGCCTCGGGCGACCACGCCAAGATTGACAGCTGCCTGTCGGATCTTGTCAACACATCCAGCAAGTTCAAGGACCTCCTGCAGGTCTGAGCCCGCCCACGAATCACAAGCCCCGCCTCCATCTGACACATAGTTCATGTGTTCATGTTCATGTCCTCATGTTCCTGTTCATGTGTTCATGTCATGTTCATCTCTTCATGTTCATGTGCTCATGTTCGTGTTCATAAGATAAGATAAGATAAGACTTTATTGTCATTGTACAGTCACCTATACAACGAAATTGGGAGTGCCAACTGAAGGTGCATTACACATACAAAATAAATAAACAAATAAATAAATAAACAAGCAGTTTAAGTTAAAAATTGTAAAAAACAAAAACAAGACAGAAATAAGAAAAACATTTGGTACAAGACAAGGAAAGGTGATGTCAGAATAAATAAACATAAAGGCCGTAAGCATATTGCACTATATAGAAAGTGAGGAATCTGTGTTTCAAGTTTTATGAGTGTTAAGTGTTCTGATTGCCCAAGGAAAGAAGCTTTTGTTCAGTCTGTTGGTTCTGCACTTCAGGCTCCTGTACCTCCTACCAGAGGGCAGTAGGCTGAGCAGGTGGTCATGTGCTCTGATGAGGCGTTGCGGGTGAAAGGAACACTATTGTCATAGCTCACCTCACTTTAGCTTCTGACGTTTTATGAACAGCCTTATCAACGGCTGTTTAACCAAAGGTTCGGTAGAGAGTACATGGAGATCTTAGAAGAACTATTGATAATAATAGTTAATTAATTCATATTAATCGTCCCTATTAATATTAAGAGCACAGGACTGAGTTTGTTTTGTTGATGTTGATCTACTGTCTGTTCCCAGGAGGGCCTCACAGAGCTGAACAGCACGGCCATAAAGCCCCAAGTGAAGCCCTGGATCAACGCTTTCCTCTCCATCTCTCATAACATCGAGGAGGCAAGATGGCCGCCATGCTGGTGCTTTGGCTGCAGGACAAAATCCCTGCTGAGCATCACCTCAGACAGGCTCCATGAGCTGACTGCCCTGGTCTCTCTGTGTTCTCCTGACCAACCAGGGTCTGAGTCTGTGGGAAAGTCTAAAAACGTGGATCTAACAAATAGTGTGTGTGTGTGTGTGTGTGTGTGTGTGTGTGTGTGTGTGTGTGTGTGTGTGTGTGTGTGTGTGTGTGTGTGTGTGTGTGTGTGTGTGTGTGTGTGTGTGTGTGTGTGTGTGTGTGTGTGTGTGTGTGTGTGCGTCCCCAGGAGGAGTTCAATGAGTACGAGGCCAACGACCCGTGGGTCCAGCAGCTCATCGTGAGTCTGGAGCAGGTGATGGCGGAGTTCAAGGTACAGCAGAACATCGTGAGCGTTACGTAAGGCCGTGTGCATGCGGGCTGTACATTATCTGCCTTAATTCATGGCTGCTTACTAAAGATGCAAGATTGTACTGAAAATATTCTATTGCTCATAAAATTGATAGATTCTGCGTATGGAACATTGAACAATCAGGATGCAGTTTCCACCCTCTGACCTGCCCACTCTCTCCCCGTCCCCAGACCGGCCTCACCCCGGCCTCCTATGACACCCTCACCAGCCTCATGACCAGCCTGGTCGCCATGGAGATGGAGAAGACGGTCCTGAAGTGCACCTTCAGCCGGGTGAGAGGGTGAGGGGTGTGGGGAGTGAGAGGGTGAAGGGGATGAGAGGGTGTGGGGGTTGAGAGGGTGTAGAGTGAGAGAGAGGAGAGTGATAGGGTGAGAGGGTCTGGGGAGTGTGAGGGGGTGTTGGGAGTTAGAGGGTGAGGGGAGTGAGAGGGTGAGGGGAGTGAGAGGGAGAGGGGAGTGAGAGGGTGTTGGAGGGAGAGGGGAGTGAGAGGGTGTTGGAGGGAGAGGGGAGTGAGAGGGTGTTGGAGGGAGAGGGTGTTGGAGTGAGAGGCTGTGAGGAGTGAGCGCACGCGCACTGGGCCACAGGGGGGCGCTGTGCTGCCCCTGCCAGGCGTTACATCACTGACACAGATGTGGTGAACAGACCCGCCCTGAACCATGATTTATTTATGACTCCAGAAAGGGCAACAGAAAAAGGTTTCCGCACAATGGCATCTATCTATATTTTAAGTAGAGCAGCGGCAGAAACCAGTCACCGCCCAGATGGAAGATCTGCAGACGGGAAGAACGGCCTCCCCAGCCCCCCCCCCCCCCCCCTCCTCAGCGTCCTCAGACCCCCAAGCCTCTATCAGCCTCCCTCCCTCCCCCAGCCTCCCTCAGCCTCCCTCCCTCCCTCAGCCTCACTCAGCCTCCCTCAGCCTCACTCAGCCTCCCTCCCCCTCCCTCAGCCTCCCCCAGCCTTGCTCCCTCCCCCTCCCTCCCTCTCCTCAGTCTCCCCAAGCCTCCCCCAGCCTCCCTCCCTCCCCTCAGCCTCCCTGCCTCCCCCAGCCTCCCTCCCTCCCCCAGCCTCCCTCAGCCTCCCTCCCTTCCCCAGCCTCCCTCCCTCCCTCCCTCAGCCTCCCTCCCTCCCCCAGCCTCCCTCAGCCTCCCTCCCCTCAGCCTCCCTCAGCCTCCCCCAGCCTCCCTCAGCCTCCCTCCCTCCCTCCCCCAGCCGCCCTCAGCCTCCCACCTTCCCCTCAGCCTCCCCCAGCCTCCCTCAGCCTCCCTCCCTCCCCTCAGCCTCCCCCAGCCTCCCTCCCTCCCCAAGCCTCCCTCCCTCCCCTCAGCCTCCCCCAGCCTCCCTCAGCCTCCCTCCCTCCCCAAGCCTCCCTCAGCCTCCCTCCCTCCCTCCCTCCCCCAGCCTCCCTCAGCCTCCCTCCCTCCCTCCCTCCCCCAGCCTCCCTCAGCCTCCCTCCCTCCCTCCCTCCCTCAGCCTCCCTCCCTCCCCCTGATGCTATTTGTGATCTAGTCACTGAGTGTTTAGATTTGTTCAGACGAGGCTGATACTGACGCAGCCCACAGCTGTAGGGCAGGCCCCCCCAGGAGAACACCCCCTACACACCCCCCCCCCCCCCACACACACACACACGCACGCGCGCACGCGCGCGCGCGCACACACACACACACACGTGACCCATGCTAACGGCTGTACGGCTGGCCGGTTGGAACAGAGGTATCCGAGGTATCCGAGGTGACGGAGGTGACGGAGGTACTGCGTGGGTAGGATTCCTCCGGTTCTCCCTCAGTGAGCACGCCCCCTCTTCCCCCCTTCCTGGTATCTAACCACTTCCTCTCTCCCGTGACGCTGGTTCCTTGTGGTGCAGCAGAAATAGATTTTAATTGTGTAGCGTCTGTGGCGGCCATGTTGGATGGGTCCATCGCGGCCGACTGAAGCTGAGAAGCGCGACACCGCCCCGCGGCCGACCGCACCCCGCTGACCCGGTTCTGTTCCCGCTACCGCAGCTCGGGGGGCTGCAGTTTGACAAGGAGCTGCGCTCGCTGGTGGCGTACCTGACCACCGTCACCACCTGGACCATCCGCGACAAGTTCGCCCGCCTCACACAGATGGCCACCGTCCTCAACCTGGAGAGGGTAACGCCCCCAACCCCCTCTTCACCTGCCCCCACCCCCCCACACCCCACCCCACTAAGGGTCAGGGTTAGGGTTGGGGGGGCGGGGGGTGACTCTGTGGTGTGTTGCAGGTCACGGAGATCCTGGACTACTGGGGGCCCAACTCGGGGCCCCTGACCTGGCGCCTGACCCCCGCCGAGGTGCGGCAGGTCCTTGCACTCCGCATCGACTTCCGCAGCGAAGACATAAAGCGGCTCCGCCTGTAGGGGGGGGGATGGGGGGGACCTGTGTCTGAGACCAAGACCAGGATGCGGTCTGGGACCGGGACCAAGACCGGTCTGGAACCCGGACGAGGCCCGAGACCAAGTCCTGGTCTGGGACCAGGACGCAGCCCGAGACAAGGACCGGGACGCAGTCTGGGACCGGGACCAGGATTCGGTCTGGAACCAGGACGCAGCCCGAGACAAGGACCGGGACGCGGTCTGGAACCGGGACCAGGATCATGGATCGGGTCGCCGTCCATCGTGCGGCAGCGGGCTGCTGAGGCTCTGCTGGGACTGAACTCGTAGATCCATTCTTTACTTGTGTCCTTCCAGACCAGTTCTTGTGTACATGTTATCAGGGTGGGGGGTGGGACTGTGATTAGTCTTGAGGAAGGAGAATATTTTCCCTGGCGTTAAACACCTCAGCCTTCCTGTGAGCACCGCTGAGTCGGAGTGGGTCTGGGCTCCGGCCCGGGGGGCATCGGAGCGTTTCAGGGGAATATGAAATGTAAAAGAATCTGGCAAATGTTTAATTTCATGATAACGTCGATCTGGGAGTTGAGTTTTTTTATATCTGTAAGTAAGACTGCGCTAGATGTGTCAGGCAGCGCGTAATGAACACACTCCATTAGAGGACAGAAGCGGGTCAGACGACTGATCCAACGTTCAACACATGAATAGCTTCTTGTCTGCGCTGATGGGACACTTTTAACCTAATAAATTGAGAGGCTGTACAATGCTGTTGATCTCTGCTGTGCTACATTCTGCAAAGTGCTGTCCTATCAGCGCGGAGGCCTCCACAAAGCCTTTGTATTGCGGCCACATCGGAGTCACTGAGTACAGCGCATTATGCACAAGGTAATGAACCATTAAAAGAGGGCCACTCTAATAACGTCGCCTCATCTCCACAGCTAACCTTAATCTGTAGACGGGTCTGCTGAGGAGACAGAGTGATAGTACACTGCTCTGTGTGTGTGTTTGTGTGTGGTGCACGTGGATTAAAGACGCGGCAGACATTGGGAATAGTTAGGAAAAGTGTGGCTTTAATGTAAACACAACATTCGATTGGCTCAGCACAAACATTCCACATGAGAGCAACCAATAAAACTACGGAGTAGGATGGGATGCAGCACAAAAACATTCACAGTAAAAAAAAAATCTGGTATAATCATAATATATATATACAGTACGGTGTTTCAAGGTGAGAATGGAAAGAGCATATGAGGAGTGATATGTGATAGATAAAGAGTATACAGGGAAAGGAGGATGGAGGATGGATATCAGGAGTGGAGAGATGGAGAGCTGTACTTCCTCTTCTCAGCTGACAGACCCACAGACCGGGGGGCGGTGGTGCACTGTGTCTGTGAAGGGGCAGGGCTAAACGCCTAGCTCACTGGAGAGGGGGCGGGGCTAAACGCCTAGCTCACTGGAGAGGGGGCGGGGCTAAACGCCTAGCTCACTGGAGAGGGGGCGGGGCTAAACGCCTAGCTCACTGGAGAGGGGGCGGGGCTAAACGCCTAGCTCACTGGATAGGGGGGGGGGCTTAACGCCTAGCTCAGTGGAGAGGAGGCTGGGCTAAACGCCTAGCTCACTGGAGAGGGGGCGGGGTTAGACGCCTAGCTCACTGGAGAGGGGGCAGGGTTAGACGCCTAGCTCACTGGAGAGGGGGCGGGGGTAAACCCCCAGGAGAGGGGGGGCGTGTCAAGGCGCCATCCCGGTAGAGTTCTACGTCTATCAGAGTGGGGGCTGCAGGCGGTCGCGGTGGCGGAGCCCTCCGACTCGTTCACAGGTTACTGCCCCCCCTCGAGTGACGGGGGGATGAGGGCATGTTCTAAGGAGGTGGGAGGGTGCATGCAGGGCATGAGGTCTAAATAACTCATCCGATGATATTAAAATGCAAGGTGTTGCTTCAATGACATTAGGTGATTCGACACTAGTGACCCATGATGGCTTCTCCCTGTCATTCTCAGAAGGTTGGCACTGATATGACATCCCCCCCCCCACCTATCATTGGCTGATCAGAGGCATTCTATCCACTGCAGGGGGCCCAATATAAAAAGAGCCGGCGCCACTTTAACAGAGCCATCCTCATCTCCTTTATGTGTTTGAAGAGAAAGAAAGAGTGAGAAAGACAAACGGAGGTTCCTGCAGGCTACTGGCATTAAGCAGTCATGTGCGACCAGAAGAAAGGGGAGCTTTGTCCCAGTGAGCGCTAAAGAGCTCTGTTCATCTCCAGCATGACCCCCAGCCACCGGTACAGTTCCCCCCCTACACCACCACCACCACCTATATATATATAGAAGTAGAGCATCTGTGGCCGGGCGGCACCAGGGGTTATTCAGCAGGACAGCGGCTCTCTCGGCCTCGCTGATCAAATGTAAAGGACGACCACTATCTTTTTTTTTTGTGTTTTTTTAAGGAAATGTTAAAAGAGTACATTGTGCATTCCGTGCATCGGATTTCTAGGTTTTGCAAAAAACAAGGCAAGGCTGCTCATAGCCCCTAGTGCCGCGGTTCTCATCTTCATAATTGCTGGTACAATCAAGAAAAAACAATTAAACATTTATTTTGTGAAAACACTTTTTTTTTTAAAACACACCCAGGGTTTGTATAGTGAACTCAAAACAGAGAAGATGGGAGAGGAACCAAACATGGCAATAATTCAGTGTGGTGTCTGACGGCAGCTCTTTGGGTCCGTGTGGACGTGTCGATTTACATACAGTATTTTTGTGTTTTAGTATCATCAAAATTATCATTATTAACACCTCATACTCCCCATGGCAGCCGGCGGCCCGGCCTCAGTATAAGCCACACCCCCTCAGGTTGTTTGCGATAATGATGTCGGTGACCGCGTCGAACACTACCTGGATGTTCCCAGTGTCGGTGGCACAGGTCAGGTGGCAGTAGATCTCCTTGTTGGGGGAGCGGTTCTTACTCTCAAACTGAACCTGGATGTAGGCTGTGGCGTCGTCGTAGGTGTTAGCACCTGGGTGGGGGGGGGGGGAAGACACACGTCAGTACGCCGCCATCAGCAAGTCTGGGGGGGGGGGGGGGGGTTAGGGGGGCGGGGGGAGACCTACCTATGTATTCAGGGAAGCAGATACTCAAAGGGGACTTCTTGATCTTCTCAGCGAACAGATCCTTCTTGTTGAGGAAGAGGATGATGGAGGTGTCGATGAAGAACTTGTTGTTGCAGATGGAGTCGAACAGCATGAGGGACTCGTGCATGCGGTTCTGTGGGGGGAGAAAGGGGGTTAGATTAGTGTTAACGACTCGAGCACTGGAGGGAGTAGAGGAGATGTGCAGCGATGCTCTGATGCTCCACTCACCGTTGTCTCGTCTTCGTGGAGCACCTGGTCGTAGCCACTCAGGGCCACACAGAAGATGATGGCGGTGACGTCCTCAAAGCAGTGGATCCACTTCTTCCTCTCGGACCGCTGACCTCCGACGTCAAACAGCCTGGTGGACAGAGAGCAGACATCTGTCAACCTCTGAGTTCTGACGCGTAGGGGCCGTGACGGGCGGCCATGCAGGCCCCAGGGGGCCACGGGCCCCAGGGGCCCAGGGCTGGGGACCAGGTACCTGAAGTGAAGGTTCTTGAAGGTGAAGTGGGTCTCGACGATCCCGGTGGTCTTCACCCTGGTCCTGAGGATGTCCTGCTCTGTGGGCTGGTAGTCGGAGGCTCCGATGCGGTCTAAACTGTCCAGGTAGCTGAGGGGGGGGGAGGGGGAGGGATGATGGGGTGTTTCCTCCGCAGCACACAGTTCCTCGTTCTAATGGTGTTTCCATCTCCCTGGATGTAAGTGTTTATCCCGGGTCATGTTCGTACAGCTACTGTTGTTGTTATGTGGCCCGCTGGCTTATGAGGATCGCTTCACCGTCTAGCTCAACTGGCATGGAAATAACGCCGCTGGGGGTTCGATTCCCACGGGGAACGGCCACGGTACAAATATCAGAGTGCACTCACACTATTCACACGCATTAGCCTACCAAACGGCCACTATAGCAGCTAGTGCATCGCATTGTCATGTACCATGTGAGTGCTCCCTATTGTCCCTGTCAGCCATCACCCCCATGTTAATTTACTCATTATTGTCCATGTCAGTCCTTATGTTAATATACTCCCTATTGTCCCTGTCATGTTAATATACTCACTATTGCCCCTGTCAGTCCTTATGTTAATATACTCACTACTGTCCCTGTCATGTTAATATACTCACTATTGACCCTTTCTTAATGTCAGCCATCACCCCCATGTAGTAATCGTGAGTATATAAACTCACTATTTTCCCTGTCATGTTAATAGGCTCACTATTGTCCCTGTCATGTTAATAGACTCACTATTGTCCCTGTCATGTTAATGTATTCATTACTGTCCCTGTCATGTTAATATACCTACTACTGTCCCTGTCATGTTAGTATACTCACTGCTGTCATGTTAATTCACTCACTTTTGTCCTTGTCATGTTAATGTGCTCACAGCTGTCATGGTAATGTACTCACTATGGTCCCTGTAATGTTCATATACTCACTACTGTCCCTGTAATTGTTAATATACTCACTTTTGTCCCTGTCATCTTAATGTACTCACTACTTTCCCTGTCATGTTAATGTACTCACTAGTCCCTGTCTGGTTAATACACTCACTACTGTCCCTGTTATGTTAGTATACTCACTACTATCCCCGTCATGTTAGCATACTCACTATTGTCCCTGTCATGTTAATGTACTCTCCATTGTCATGTTAATGTTCTCGCTTTAGTCCCTGTCATGTTAATGTATTCACTAATGTCATGTTAATGTACTCACTACTATCATGTTATATACTCACTACGGCCCCTGTCATGTTATGTACTCACTACTGTCATGTTAATACTCACTACTGGGCGGAGTCATGTTAATATACTCACTACTGGGCGGAGTCGTTGAGCTGGTATTCCCGGGCACGGTTGAAGCACTCGGCGGTGCCTGCGTCGGCCCAGACCTTCTGCATGGCCGTGAGGAGCTCTGCCGAGTACGGCTCCGTGTCCTCCATACGGGTCACCACGTCACACACTAGCTTAGCATCCGCCTGCAAACGCACATACACACACACAGTTATTACAGTTATGGGATGTGAACCGATAGAAACAGTGTGATCGTACCGGATGGATCATTACGGGCTAAACGATCGGACTCCAGGTTTGATGCTTTGACCGACGTTGTGATGCAATAAGATTCGTTATTAGTGGGAATGATCGTTCCTGAATCCCAATCTCCATTTTCACTGAGAAAAATATTCATGTCACGATGTGACATTTCTCGGGGTCTGTACCCAAACAACCTCTCTCCCTGCACCCTGAGACGGCGTGATTAGAGCAGGGAACTCTGCAGCTCTAAAACATGTATTAATAATTTATAAAGCGGTTCCACGTTTATGTTACTCTAATAGAACAAACTGCAGTGTCTGCTTCTGCATGTTGCACTGGTCCCACTGGTCCCAGTGGGAGCTTGGTATTTCCATGATGGTTGGTTCCGGCGCGGAGGGGGGCTCACTTTTCTATCCTTGTCCGCAAACTCGATGGCCAGGGAGTCCATGGCCCTGAGGATGGCGGCGAGGCTCTGGATGGTGTTGCTGTAGACCACGGGCTTGTACTGCTTCACGTCGTCCCCTGAGAACCCGTCCTCGTGGATGATCCTGCACACACACACCGCAATCAGCGCCACACACACCTGCTCGCAGCGCAGCGCGAAAACACCCGCGCCTGTGCGTGAGTGTGTGTGTATGTGTGCGGTCGTGTGTGCGTTTGTTGTTGTCCTCTACATTTACCTTTCACCTTATATATTTGTGTATAAACATATCTATATAAATATATACGTCTGTATATAATATCAATATCTAACCAACATATTGAGTGTATTCTCTGCCGTTTATGTTTAATATTGCTGAAGGAGGAACAAGACAGTGGAATTAATAATTCAGGAGGAGTCGGATTCCTACTGAGCCGCAGCATGTAACGCTTTCTGAGCTAATATTGGTAACATTTGAAGACGAGAAACGTTAGTATAATGTCCTCCACACACAGGGCTCATCAGGCTTAACCTATCAGGAGAGAGGTCAGCCTGGGTAGGCATCCTGTCTGTGGGGGTTCACCCAATGAGGAAACCCACAAAATATCGGAGAACCGATTTCAATAATACGACAAATTAGCGATTAAAATTAACATCCAAGATGCACACTCTCTCACACACACACACACACACACACACACACACACACACACACACACACACACACACACACACACACACACACACACACACACACACACACACACACACACATTAGCAACCAGCTATACTTACTATATCTAAATGAAACTGTATCTATAAGAGATATATTAACTGCATACAACTCATCTTTCATATGCATAATCAATCAGATATGGTCTGAAAATAACCCCAGAAAAAACCCAACTATGGTGCTTTATTACATTTTAGGGTAACCTAGTTTTCACACACGCATACACACTCACACACACCCAAACACACACACACACACACACACACACACACACACACACACACACACACACACACACACACACACACAGACACACACACACACACACACACACACACACACACACAGACACACACACACACACACACACACACACACACACACACACACACACATCGAAATCGAAAAACACACACACACACACACAAGCAAATACACACACACACACACACACACACACACACACACACACACACACACACACACACACACACACACACACACACACACACACACACACACATACACACAGAGCAGAAGAGCATAAACCAAAACCCGTAATTCTGCAGTGCACTTAATCTACCCGGTGAATGTATAAAGGGGCTAATGGATAGCATGACAAAAAGCAGTTTTTGAGATAACGGCGTACCATCGAGAACTGTTTATGGATAAACAAATGATCGAGGAGGAGCGAGAAAGGAAGTGGGGGTGCAATGCAGAATGGAAGCTGGGAGGGAGTGGGAGAGGATGCTCGGATAGCGCAGGGATGCAAGATGCTAAGAAGATGTCTGCCGTGCAGGACACACACAACCACCTCGGCGTCCCCGACATCAAGTAAATCAGAGGTTTAGAAAAATAACAGTGATTTAAAATACCACCGATTTAGATTTAGATTAGAAGGGGCCCGGTTTAGGTGCGGGTTGAGATGCCATATTTCTGCGTAAATCCGCTTTATATGCAAAAGTACTCTGGTTGATATGAGGCACTTAAAGGCATTAAGATTAAAGCGGAGGTACCGCTAATGGAGCAGAGTGACCTCACAACCATTACACACAAAAACACACACACACACGCGCGCGCCTGCGCGGGCACGCCAATTCGAGCAGAGCAACACCCACGTATGATCCGCCAATCCCTCCATACACACATATAAACCCCCGGGGCGGTCGGAACCACGGCTGGCACGGCGCCTCCCCGGCCCCCGGCCCGGCCCGGGAGCCGGTCCGCGGGAGGGTTCGAGTCCCCGGCAGACCTTGGGCTCCGGCCTCCGGAAACATGGCGGCTCAGCTTTAGCGAGTCAAGGGAGGCGCAATCTGGGCCTTACCCCCCCCCCCCCCCCCCCCCATGACGAGGCCGGAAAACCGCACAATAAATCTGACGTAAAGACACTCACTTCATCTGCTTCACGATGGTGCTCTTGCCCGACTCCCCGCCGCCTGCAAAGAACGGAGAACGGCAGAGTGAGACTCGACGGAGCCACGAAGGAAATCAGAACCACGGAGAGCAGCCCGGTCCTAAGGAGGCAAGGTGCGCCCTCCCGGAGCGGCGCCTCCCTCCCGCTGCCCGGCCCCGGTCCTTACCGAGCAGCAGCAGCTTGACGTCCTTGGCCGCCGTGACGCCATCCTCCTTCAGGTTCTTCTCGATGGCCTTGCTCCGGTCCAGAGCTTCGCGCTCCTCGGCGCTCAGAGTACAGCCCATGGTTCAGAGCGAATGAAGGATCCTCTGTTCCGCCCTGTCCCTGCCGACTCAATCAGTGCGGATCTCTCTCTCTCTCTCTCTCTCTCTCTCTCTCTCTCTCTCTCTCTCTCTCTCTCTCTCTCTCTCTCTCTCTCTCTCTCTCTCTCTCTCTCTCTCTCTCTCTCTCTCTCTCTCTCTCTCTCTCTCTCTCTCTCTCTCTCTCTCTCTCTCTCTCTCTCTCTCATCTCTCTCTCTCTCTCTCTCTCTCTCTCTCTCTCTCTCTCTCTCTCTCTCTCTCTCTCTCTCTCTCTCTCTCTCTCTCGTTTGCGCTCGCGCTAAAGCATTAGGCCCGGTCGGGGCGAATGGAGCCGCGGGATCCGAAAGGTATTTAGTCCGCTACAGCTCGGTGTCTCTCGCCGTCCCTCTCGGAGAGGGGGTGGGGTTCTGCTCGCGCCTCGGAGGTGGAGGTGGGTTAGTGGTGCTCGCGCCTCGGAGGTGGGGTCCTTCTTCTCGAGCCTCGGAGGTGGAGGTGGGGTCGTTGTGCTCGAGCCTCTGAAGTGGGGTCGTTCTTCTCGAGCCTCGGAGGTGGGGTCGTTCTGCTCGAGCCTCGGAGGTGGGGTCGTTGTGCTCGAGCCTCGGAGGTGGGGGTCTCTATAGGGCGGCGCTGATAACAGTCCGCGCGAGCGAGTGCATCGTTCAATCTGCGAGCCGCCGCGAGAGGAGGAGGCAGAGCGCGCGAGACTCACCTAGAGAGGCGATCTCGCTGACGTCACGGCAGCCGAGAGCTTTAATCACATCCCAGGGAAGATGATTTCAATGAAAGCCTTTTTAACGAGCAGCGAGCTGCTGCTCTTATTGTGTCATTACTACACACTGTAGCGGCGGGAAAGTCATTCCTGAACATCACCCTGTGTTCATGTTTCAGAGGTTTAAGACGTGCAGCTGAATAATGGCTAATATACCGTTAGAGTCTGAAAAAAGATCCACTTTCAAAAAAGCTTCTGCAGGTGTATAACAGAATTGAATCTAAGAGATTGACAGAGCGAGCTATATATAGGCTACCTCTGTTTATATGCCTCAGTATGTAGGTCACATGCCATGGTGATATTTATTCATATATATTAATATATATCTCATATTTACTGTTGGTCCTTTGTGGGCTACAGATGTAAGTGTGTTAAAAGCTTCTAATCCGCATCACATCTGGATGAGCAGACAAGTGCAGCGTCGGAGGGGGGGGCAGAGGACCATCAGCCCTAATGGAGCCAGCCCCCCCCCCCCCCCCCCCCTCCTTAGGGAACCAGTCAGGACTCACCCCAGATCCCCTTCTAGGAGGACCAGACTCAGGATCCCCAACCCCCTGGTGTTGGAGCCGCTGCCAAACAGACACACGCAAGATACGGCCGTACTGAACCGTTTAATCAGAGAGAGAGAGAGAGAGAGAGAGAGAGAGAGAGAGAGAGAGAGAGAGAGAGAGAGAGAGAGAGAGAGAGAGAGAGAGAGAGAGAGAGAGAGAGAGAGAGGGATTATTGCAAATTATACCTGAGGGAATTTTTTTCTAAATTATTTTCATCTTCAATTATACTAATGCATCCAACATAAACATGCAGACTGTTTTACAACCATTTAATCCGCCCATTTGGCTAAACAGAAATACCCAGTAACAATCACATTTGTGCTCAGCATTTACAAGTCTAATACCTCAAAGGTTATATCTGATTCAATCATTCTTTGGTTACAAATGGAGAGTAGAAAAGGCACGTTTGACAATTTGCTCTTGGCCAGAACAGGAGTGACCAGAGGCTGAGTGTACTGGAGGATTAACACAACGACGCTCAAAATATAAAAATGGAAGTCAGACACAAGGCCGCCTGCTGCACCAAGAACACCGGAACACACACACATACACACACACACACGCAAACACATAGAGAAAACATAAAAAAAGACACACACAAACAAACCAAAGATCAAAAATTTCATAAGTACATCTTCCACCCCTCCTCTGCACCCTACACTGGGACGTCCCAGTACAGTACACGGTCACTGGGACAGTAAAAGGAACCCGGTGGTCACTGGGACAATCCCAGTAAGTTACATGGTCACTGGGACCGTCCCAGTACAGTACAGGGTCACTGGGACCGTCCCAGTACAGTACAGTCACTGGAACCGTCCCAGTGCAGTACAGTACAGGGTCACTGGGACTGTCCCAGTACAGTACAGGGTCACTGGGACCGTCCCAGTACAGTACACTGGGACCGCCCCAGTACAGTACACAATCACTGGGACAGTCACAGTACAGTACGGTCACTGGGACCATCCAAGTACAGGGTCATGAGACCATCCCAGTACAGGGTCATGGGACCGTCCCAGTACAGTACAGGGTCATGGAGACCGTCCCAGTAGAGTACACGGTCACTGGGAGCCCAGCAGGCTCTCGGCCAGCCCGGTCAGCCGGCAGTCCTCCAGCGCGCCGACCAGCCGGCCAAGCTTGGCGGCGCTGCCCTCGGCCTGCGTGAAGCGGCTCAGCATCTGGTAGGCCTGCTCGTACAGCCCCTCCCGCTCGTACTCGTAGGCCAAGTTGTCGATGGCGGGACCCTTAAGGGCGCGGCAGCCCCGGGCCAGCGCCCGGCCCACGTGCTTCCACTGCCGGCCCACGCCGTTGGAGAAGCTGTGGACGTCAGCGGCGGTCAGGATACGGTCCTCTGGCCCACCAGAGGGAGGGGGGAGGGTTGGGAGAGAGGGGGAGAGGGGGGTGAGAAGGGGAGAGGGAGGAGAGGGGAAGAGGGAGGGGGGGAGAGAGGGGAGGGAGGGGTGAGAGGGGGAGAGGGAGGAGAGGGGAAGAGGGAGGGGGGGGAGAGAGGGGAGGGAGGGGAGAGAGGGGGAGAGGGAGGAGAGGGGGGAGAGGGAGGAGAGGGGGAGGGAGAGAGAGGAGAGGGGAGGGGAGAGAGGGAGAGGGGGAGAGGGAGGGAGAGGTGTTAAAGGGGTAGTTCGGAATTTTGGACATAGGGCCTGATTCCGAAGTGAGCATTGGTATTCTATATCACTGGAGACAGTTTTCAACACATTTCATTCAGTCCTTCTAGTTGCAGAGTTCGCTCGTGCTAGGCTAGCGCACGTCAACGGGCAATGCTAGCCTGCTATTAAAAACAGTCTTACCCACTCCACAGTACACCCGAGGTAAATCAATTATAACGACAGACTATAAATCTAAATGTCTGTTTATAGAATAATGTTAGAAATAAAACCAACCTTGCATTGCATTGCATTTTGAGGGAATTGCGGGGTCTCAGCAGCAGTGTTTATATTCCTGTACGTAGGCTACGGCAGCGGCATTGCTACAAACGCAGAGTACAGTGAACGAAGGAATTCTACAAGCGTATTAAATTAACAAGATATGGCCATGTTTGGAGGACTTAGCGATGCATCTGCTTTTGAAGACGATTATGAGGAATTTGTTGTATCCAACGAACCGTACATGTACGAGCCGGTGTTTTGACAAGCCACAGTTGAGTCCTTTCTGGATCTCGCACTGGAAATTGGTGGAAACTTTGTGGTGCCCATCTGTACCGTTTATTTCTACAATTTCTAAAAGCACACTGAACCATCATGTTGCCTAGTCGTTCAATTGCGCTTCTGTCCCACGCTTCTCTGTTTACGTTCTTCTGTCGTGATTCGGTTACAAACCTAACCAGCGCATAGTAGAATTCCGCTTCTGCTGAGAAAGTAGTCCCTCGATGATTCATGCGATGCAAGGTTAGTTTTATTTCTAACATTATTCTATCAACACAGACATTTCAATCTATAGTCTGGCGTTATAATTGATTTACCTCGGGTGTACTGTGGAGTGGGTAAGACTGTTTTTAATAGCAGGCTAGCATTGCCCGTTGATGTGCGCTAGCCTAGCACGAGCGAACTCTGCAACTAGAAGGACTGAATGAAATGTGTTGAAAACTGTCTCCAGTTATATAGAATACCAATGCTCACTTCGGAATCAGGCCCTATTTCCAAAATTCCGAACTACCCCTTTAATGTGAGGCTTGATTCTGATTAAATCACTCTCAGTCTACTGAAGAACACCTAACACAGATATGATATGGTTCTGTTTTTCAACTTTAAAAGGGGATGATATAATTCCTAATTCATGATATAGATGATATTGTTTGATTTCACGTAGTCCTGTGTCACCATGATTGTTTTGAGGACTTAAGCCTCTGTATCTGTCCTGGTAGCAGAACAAAGACGTTCACAAGCTTTGTCTGGAGAAATCGTTAAAACCGTCAAAGGTCGACTCTTCAATAATCCACTGTTCTGACTTCAGGCCGGACCAGTCCTCACCGAACGTCCCGGTCTGGAAGCGGAAGCAGTCTCTCTGCGGGGGCTGCGGGGCCGGGGGGGGCTCCGGGGCCGCCCCCCCCAAGGCCTGCTCTTGGAGCCGCTGCTCCAGGTCCTCCATCTCGTCGTCACAGAGACGCGCCGACTGAGGACACATCAATCAAACACTTTAGGGAGCTGGAAGCCTCTCAGACACAGACTGGGGGGCCCACACCAGTCCCCCCAGTAATCCTCTGGGTTCCAACACGACTGACCCCAGAACCATAGACCAGAACCAGAGCACCTGGTTTGTGTCTCAAATGACAACACTGTAACAGTCAGGCCTTTAGGTCTGACTGGTATCATCTGATCATTTTCTGCCCTTTCCGCTGCACCCCTCATTCCTGGACGTCCCTTAAGGTCAAAGGTCACGGCTATCGGGGTTGAACAACACTCAGATGAAGTGAGGAATAACCTGATCAGATCGGAGGTGTAGATAGCAGATGTCATGGTTAAATGTTGGATATGTTATTGTACAGTTATTAATACTAATGCTGTATATAATAAAATATAAATCATTTAATAATGATTGATTTGATATATTCAATACGCCTCCCGAGGAACGACGGCAATACTTCAAGCAGCACCCTACCTGGGAGAGGTGTATGAGCAGCACCCTACCAGGGAGAGGTGTATGAGCAGCACCCTACCAGGGAGAGGTGTATGAGCAGCACCCTACCTGGGAGAGGTGTATGAGCAGCACCCTACCTGTGACAGGTGTATGAGCAGCACCCTACCTGGGAGAGGTGTATGTGCTCCAGGCAGTCCTCCAGGCTGTCCAGGCAGAGGTCCAGCGTGTGCGTCCCGGCCTTGAGCTGCGTCTCCACCTTGACCTCGGGGGCGGCGGCCAGCAGGCGTCCGGCGTGCTGGGCCAGCGCCTGCCGCAGCGTCCCGGAGACGTAGCTCTGCAGGAAGCGCCGGCACGCCTCCAGCTCGACGAACTTCAGCTCCACGCCCAGCAGGGGGTCCGCGTCGTGCAGCTTCAGGATCTCATAGCCACCGAGCCCCCCCGCAGAATCTGGGGGCACGCGCACACACACACACACACACACACACACACACGCACGCACATGCATAAGCACACACGAACTCACACGCAAACACACACACACACGCACACACAGACGTCGGAGGTCTGGTTGCCGTGGCCCGTTGGAGGCGGGGCCTGGGGGGAGGGGGGAGGGGGGCGGGGTCTACCTGTCAGGGTCAGCTTGATGACCTTGAAGAGGGTGAACTTGTGGTGCGGGTCCTTGTAGAGCGACAGCAGGTTCACGTGAGGACAGAGAGACTC
Organism: Gadus chalcogrammus; assembly: GCF_026213295.1. NCBI lineage: Eukaryota > Metazoa > Chordata > Actinopteri > Gadiformes > Gadidae > Gadus > Gadus chalcogrammus. Next base: position 26,651,379 of record NC_079425.1, on the reverse strand, counting down.
CAGGAAGAGGACCGCACCCCCCGACCAGCCGCCGATCTCTGCCATGCTCTGACACACACACGCACACACACACACACACACACATACAGGCACACACCCACACGTACACACACATGCGCACACACACACACACACAGTTCATTAGGACACAGAGAATGTGATCCTTCAGTCTTGACAACCAGGGCCGTGCCACTTTTACAATCTAATGGGATCATTACAACAATTATAAACTATAATAAAAAACGCAATATTTACGGATGCATCTGCCACTGGAACCGAGCAGGTGCCGTGTATCATTCCTTGTCCTACAACCTCCCATTCTCCAAATCCCTCCCGGAGGGAATTAGCACCGTGTTTTTAACTCACGCTCACGCTATAAACTAAAGCTTCCACCTTCCCACAACTTACTGACTGAGCCGTAGAAAAAAAGTTAGCATTCTGGTTTCTTGTCATTCTCATTTCTACATTTCTCCTTTCTCATTTCCAGATATCCAACACCCCCTCCCCCTCTCATTGGCTACATGAGAATCAAACAATCATCTCAGCAGTTGCAGCAAATATTATGCAACACCACCAATATACATTACAATGTGCTCCTGTATTCAGGATCCATTCTCAACAATCCCATTGAGCTTCATTACATTGAAGTTTATGATAATTTATGGTCCTGGTTTTCAGAGTGCGGCCCCTGATATGTCCCCGGGGGTGAGGGGACACTAATACACTCATAACACTTGTTTTATTTCGTAATGCCTATAATAACAGGAGTGCGTTTTAAATAGCCGGTTCTTTATTTGCGTTTGGCCAAATTGAGTGTCCTGCTTTAGCCATGTTGGTGGTGTAATGCTGTGGTGTAATAACACATTCACAGGGTCTACAGTTACCAGCTTCCCCTTATACTTCATTTAAACACAGGCTCACAAGAACCATGGGTTCATACACAAGGCAGGATCTCATATCGTTGTTATAAGAAGCTTCCTGATAAGCAACGTGAAAAACCATCACTTGGTTGGATTTCTAGAGGGGGAGATCTAGCAGCCAAGATGTTGTTCCAGAGCTACTTACTAGCTTCACAGAAAATAAATAACTCACTCAAATTAGAAGATAACTATTAAAATGTAGGGTTTAACCGTTGGAAAGCTTAATGGATGATATCATGCATATATTATTATTATTACTATATTATTCTATTAAGCCAATCTAAGAAAATCTAATAAAATATATGGGACTATTTTTCCATGAGCATTAGGTTTATAGGAAATATAATCTTATATTCAGGGCTCATGTCAGATAGGAGGACACTTTCAGCAGAAGGTATATGAAAAAGCCAATTTAAAGTACAACCCATAATATAATATCAGAATCCCCCTGTCGTTGAATACAGACTGACTCTCTGATGCAGACTTGTTTTCGTTCTGATGCGTTTCTGCTCTGCACATTAATGGCTCTTCGTGGAAAGAACATCACAAGGGATTATGCTTTTCTGTTAAACTAATACGATGCCTTATCCCATATGTAATCATATGCCTATATGTCTATGCACTGATATTCTATAAATATAATGGTAAGATTAGATCCCCGCAGATGTAAAGGATTATGTGATAATGTGCGGTTCACTGTGCCCTCAGGTTGAGATCCACTCACTCTCGACTCAACTCAGCGAGGTTCAGGGGACAGGAGTGTTAAGGAGAGCAATTAGGAACCGGTCCGAGAAACAAACACATCGGGTTTATCAAAGACTCGTTTATAAAACGAACCGGAGTCCTCCGACCAGTATAGGACCAGTACAGGACCAGTACATGACTGGTTTGCTGAATGGGTTTCAGAGCAACACCAATATCTTCGGGGATTGCAGGACAGACAGTTACTTACAAATAAGTACAAAGAAACGACTCCTACACACATGTAATGACGATACACCCTACAGATAGTTCCTCTTTGTTGTCTCTCTGATACAGAATCTTTTAAGAACTTACCTCGAACTTTGTAACCATGTTCCGAGATGTTTCCTACTTAGGACCACGCCCACAGCCTGCTATGAGCGTCACGGCCTGTGATTGGTTGACTGAGATCAATGAACACTGCGATTGGACGAGGTTAAGTCGAGAGGCTGACCCTCAGCAGAGAGGAAATGGTTGATGGCGTATCCCCCATACCCGCCCCATACTGGTTGACCAAACCAGTCCCATACTGGTGAACCATACCACCAGTCCCATACTGATGAACCATACCAGCCCACTCTGGTGAACCAAACAAGACCCATACTGATGAAATAAACCAGTCTCATACTGGTGGACCAAACCAGACCTATACTGGTGGTGGACCAAAGCATTCTAGTACTGGTAAACCAGTCCCAAACTGTTGGACCAAACCAGACCCATACTGGTGGACATTACCAGCCCCATACTGGTGAACTAAACCAGACCCATACTGGTGGACCATGGACCTCTCAGACCGGCCGGTAGAACAAGTTCTGCGCAGCTCAACCAAGCACTAAGTATTTGGAGTCTTGGCCAATTAATTTAAACGCCAGAGTCGTAATTATATTATCTGAATCATCGTTTCGTGTTTGAGTGATTAAGCAATCGCAATCACGTGATTGAGATTGCTTTTAGAATAATAAGTACCTTTTTCTCATCAAAATGTGAAATTAAGCCCCACAGGATAAAACATGGTTGGTTTTCATTAAGCCACCGGGGGGCGACAGAGTTGTTTCTACATTAAGTGGATGTCTTAGTTGCTATCAATTACAATACATGCATTTTATTAATTCAGTCAATTCTTATTTCGTACATTTCATAATTTTAACATAGATACACAAATTGTTATTAGTAAAGAAACGGTTTTGGCCTTTCTGACACATTCAGTATTACGTCCACACCAGAAGCGAATTGAGCGACCAAATCGCCGGAAGTCATTCACTTTCTATGGGCAAGAGCGACCAGAGCGACCAAAGCGACCAACGCTACCAGCGGCCAAAGTTGAGCGACCAGAGCGTCAAAAAGAAGTTGAAAACTTTTTAACTTTATGCAAATGACTATTATTCGCTTCAGCGGCCAAACACTGACAGCCAATCGGAATGTAGACGCTCTTCGCTTGCGTGGATCCCAGGGAACATCGGCAGGCACTTTGGTTCCTACCTTCCTTTATTCACTCACTGAACAAAATGTCGGCTGAAGTATTAATCGCGGCTGTAACTCGGCACCCGGTGTTGTACGAACCCACCCTTTTTCAGTTCAGAGATCGAAACGCCATAGTGGTTTGGATATCAAGTGATGATAAGCGGGAGTATTTATAGGCTACATCTAGAACGTTCGTATTTAAGCGGGAATCATTTTAATTTGCTCTACATGCCACCAATCTAACCAACCAATCGCGTGTAGCATGCTTTAAACAAAACCAAAAACGTTTTTGAAATCATCACATAAACAAACTAATCGACAAGACGAGGGATAAATGACAAGGGATATATCGCTTGTCTTTTATCCCTCTATTCCCGGAGCCTGAGGTGAATAATTGTTAATTAAATAGTCTAGATAGATAGCCTAGTCAAGTCTTTATTAATACCAAACGACACAAATCGTCGGGAATCCATTTAGGTGTTTCGGCCCACACAGGACAGTAGCCTACAAGACCACACAGAACAAGTCTGACTGGACATACACACAATACATCACATTAAAACTAGACACGCGTTGATAGATAGATAGACAGAAAGGCCTAGATAGATAGATATGTTCCATTATTTGCCTTGCGGAGCCAACCAGTCCTGTGCACGTATGCAAATTAGCCATGTGCGCCAATGTCTATTTGTTTTGAATGCGACGAATGAGTGCAGATCATGATTTGCAGATCCAGATCAGTGAAACATATTTCAACTACTACAGCATGCAGGGTTTTTTGTTCTCGGTTGTAATTAGCCTACATTTTAGGATTTTTTTTATATTGGGGGGAATCACTGTCCTACTTGTTGTCGAAGCACTTTATCGAACAAGCAAAACCGTCTCGGCAATATGGCCAAGGTGTATGGGAGAGTTCACTATTTGATATGGCTGTCTGTAGGGCCTACTAAACGCATACGGTTCCTTTAATTGCGTCTGCATGATTGAATTGTACGTCATGAGCGACCAAAGCGAACAGAAAAATTCGCAGCGAAACTTTGTGAGCGACCAAAGCGAAGACGCTTTGGTCGCTCCTGGTGTGGACGTACAGTTTAACAGAGAAACAACAAAACCTACCAAACATTATTATCTAAAATATTTTGCCTCCTGCTGTAATTAATCTAGACCCTTCCATAACCTGATATTGATTTATACTGTATGATTGACAGCTTGGATCGATTCAGCACTGGAGAAACAACCAAACAGTAAAAGTCACAAAGATTTATTCATAGTACACAAAAGAGAAGTCGTAAAATGTTCTACGAAGGTTATTGCCGTTCTCCTGACAGGAGCTCTTATGGTTGATGTGTTTGACGAACTTGAGGGTCTCCTTGTCGCGGTAGACCAGCGCCAGGCAGTTGTCCTCCGGGTTCACCGTGAGCAGCTCCTCGTCCTCCTCGTTGGCCACGTACGACGTGAAGCCCCCGAACTCTGACGGCCAGTCTGCACACACACACACACACACACACACACAGACACACACACACACACACACACTTAAAGTCTGAACCAGAGACACATCGCAAAACATCATACTAAATTCACCATAGACTATCTGAGGCGTATCTGAGGCGAGTACGCAAGTCTATGACGCGATCCGATACCATCACACGACTCCTTAGCTACACAGGCAGAGAACATCAAACACTGCACTACTGTTATGCTGCGTTCGTTAACGGTCAGAGGTGGAAAGTCGGAATGGGAAAGGCGTCATCTCCGACCTACAGGGGTTCGAGCTACCCAGTCGAATAAACATGGATGCATGGGCCCTTAACTACAAGAATACAAATGGATTATTATAATTATAGATTATAAATATAAATCATAAAATGTTGACAGCAAGTGAACCGAAGTGCTGTTAGAAGTTACAATGCTAGCGGCTGTATCGATATATACTCGTATCGGCCGATACTCAAGTTCAGGGATTGGAAAGGAAAAAATGTTATCCGTAAATCTCTACGTCAAACTGTACATAACGGCGTCACAGTAACGTCTGGGTCGGGTTAGGGTTATGGTCGGGGTTGGGGTCAGGGTCGGGGTTGGGGATGGGGTCAGGGTCGGGGTCAGGGTCGGGGTTGGGGTCGGGGTTAGGGATGGTGTTGGGGATGGGGTCAGGGTCGGGGGTTGGGGTCGGGGTTAGGGATAGGGTTAGGGTCAGTGTTCTGACCTGAGCAGCCGAAGGGGAGGATGAGGTCCAAGGCGTACTCGGCCCTCGTCGCCTCTCCATCGTGGAGCAGCGTGTACCCCCCGTGGGTCCACCGGCGCAGCTCTCCCACGTACTCAGGGGTGCTCGGCTCTGGGGAGGGGTTAGAGGTTAACGAGACGTCACAGACTCACATAGAGAGGATGGGCGGGCCTAGCGTGGCCGACGCCCCCCTGGACCCCCCTACCTTTGGCCTTGGTCTTCTTCCTCGTCGACGGCGTCTCCATCGCGGACCCCGTGGCCTCTCCGCCCCTCGCACTCTCCTGGCTCTCCGCCTCCTCTACCTCCTCTTCCTCCTCCTCCTCCTTCTCCTCCTTCTCTTCATTCTCCCCGTCTTCATCCTCGTCCTCCTCTTCGTCGTCGTCTTCGTCGTTGGGGCAGAGGAAGTGCAGCCTGAGGCCGGTGAAGTTGGATAGCAGCAGGAAGAAGGCCTCGGAGCAGAGCAGCTCCCAGCACTCACTGACACACGGGGGGATGCTCTCCAGAGACGCCACCTCATAGGACCTGGGGAGGAGATGCCGTTACTTAGCAACACCACTTCCCGCTGTCGTAACCACAGTGTTTAAGGGAGGGATAAGGGGAGAGGTAAAGGGGGGGGAGAGAGGGGAGGTGGCCGACCTGTTGTTGGGCGGCCCTCTCCTGGCCCACTGGATGTCGTGGAGCCTCAGAGCCACGCTGACCTCCGCAAACTTCTCCTCCTGACGACAGACAGAGCATCAACAGCGAGAAGGGGAAAAAAACAAGAAATAAAAATAACACTAATAAAGAAGGAGGCTCACCTTTAAAAAGTCTTTAAGCTGGATTTCCGCGCTCTCTTCAAACTCCTCCTGGATTTGCTCCTGGTAGGAGATGTCCAGATACATGGGGTTCACCCACTCCAGCAGCAACGTCTCCTGGGAAGAAAAAAGACCAGCGTGTCAAGCTTCAGGTAATGGAGATTGAACGTACCAAGATGGGTACGTACCAAGACAGGCAGAGGTAGATGTGTGCAGGAGTCCCGACTCACATCCCTGGGTAGGTGGGGGCTCCGGGGGAGGGGTTCCTCAATGTGGCGGGACGGCCGCTCCAGAGAGGGCCCGTGGAACCAGCCGCTCAGCGACAGACGGCACTTATCCTCCGACAGCACCTCCGCCACCTGCAGGGGCAACCGTTAGTCTGGGGCAGGAACAGCCGTTACTCTGGGGCAGGAGCAGCCGTTAAAACGGGGCTGTAGAAGCCTTTACTCTGGGGCAGTAGAAGCCTATTCTCTTGGGCAGTAGAAGCCTTTACTCTGGTGCAGTAGAGGGCTTTACTCTGGGGCATTAGAAGCCTTTACTCTGGGGCAGTAGAAGCCTGTTCTCTGGGGCAGTAGAAGCCATTACTCTGGGGCAGTAGAGGCCTTTACTCTGGGGCATTAGAAGCCTTTACTCGGGGGCAGTAGAGGCCTTTACTCTGGGGCATTAGAAGCCTTTACTCGGGGGCAGTAGAGGCCTTTACTCTGGGGCAGTAGAAGCCTTTACTCTGGGGCAGTAGAAGCCTTTACTCTGGGGCAGTAGAAGCCTTTACTCTGGGGCAGTAGAAGCCTTTACTCTGGGGCAGTAGAAGCCTGTTCTCTGGGGCAGTAGAGGCCTTTACTCTGGGGCATTAGAAGCCTTTACTCGGGGCAGTAGAGGCCTTTACTCTGGGGCAGTAGAAGCCTTTACTCTGGGGCAGTAGAAGCCTGTTCTCTGGGGCAGTAGAAGCCTGTGCTCTGGGGACTTTATTCTTGGGTCTAGACCGGCAGGTCAGCGGACAAGTTTATCCAAAGCGCCTTACAGACTACTGTTGTTGAAGTAAACATCCTTGAGGACTACAGGGGGAAGACGTTGGGGCCCGGACCCAGAAGGGTGTGGAACCCCCTCCACACTAGTCTGTCCTGCCCCCCCCCCCCCCCGGGGAGAGAGGATGGGCTCACCTGGTGGAAGGACACCGGAGACACTTCGAACAGCACCAGGGTGTTCCAGGAGGGGACCAGGGACTTGACGATGTGCTTTGGCTGGAGGTGACCTGGTGGAGGGGGAACATTCAATTCAATTTTATTTGTATAGCCCTTAGTCACCATTACAGTCTCAAAGGGCTTAAAAGGCTAAATATTGATGACATCTTTAATGGTTTGTTTTGTTGAAGGAGAACCAGGACCCTCGCCCCCTGCTGTGAGCTACGTACTGTCGGTGGCGTACAGGTCCAGGGTGCCCCCGTCGCTGCTCTGCCAGGGGGGGACCAGGTACAGGATGAAAGCCACCCGCCGGCCCTCCAGCTCATCGTCATGACAGAGGAGGATATCTGGAGGAAGGACTGGAAATATTACCACGTATTCTTAATAAATATTAACACTGTAATAATTATTATTACCACTGTGTTCTTAATAAATATTACCACGTGTTTATTAATAAATATTAACACTGTGATAACAAGTATTACTGGTCTATTATTAATAAATATTACCCCATATTCATAATAAACATTACGAGTGTATTAATAAATATTACCACTGTATTCTTAATAAATATAACCACTGTATTAATAGTATTAGCGGTGTATTCTTAATAAATATTACCTGTGTAATAATACGCATTGCCGGTGTATTATTAATAGTATTACCGGTATACTGGTACTTGGCGCAGGAGATGTCCACGGTGGGTTCGAGCTCAACACCCAGAACGTCTCCGAGCCAGCAACGGAAGCGGCCAAATAACGCTGCCCTGATATTGAGAATAAAAAACGAATTAATAAAAATCAACTACAGACCGTCCCAAAAACAGTGAGTTAAGAAAATCAAGACCAATCCACCAATCATACAGTTTGCAAACATTAATACAGAAGACAATTTGCTGGGGAGATGTTGTTTCCTCTTTACCTCAAGCCTGATATATGGGATTCTGTTCTCTCCTGTAAGTCATCAGACTGGAAAAGAAGAGAGAGAAGATGTTATTAACCACAGCATGGCCCTGCAGGCTGGACAGCAGGACCAAGAGACTGGGCAAACCTGCTTGAACTTGTAGAGGTCGTTGGACTTCTCGTGGAAGTTCAGCTCTAGAAGTTCCTTCTGGAGGTTTTCTGTGAACGCCTCACTGTGGATGAAGTCCTTGATGATGCAATGTGGGAAAGGGTAGCAGTTCAACTCCAAGTTCTCTGTCAAATAAAAGATATAGGAAATGTGAGAACAAATACACTCTGGTTCTGATGTGTTCCTCATCCCATCGGATTGCATTGAGGATCCACAACAGACCATGACGAATTTGGCGCAAAACGATGAAACTAGATGACCACTCGACCCAGACAGAGGGGGGCTTTAGGACAGGTGATACAACATTCAGTTTGATGACGTTCTAATAATGCATGAATTGTTCCACAGGATACAAACGTGTAATTAACAAACGTAACATTAACGTAGGGGGTCCTTTTAATGAGAACAAAAGGCTATCCCCTCCTCATCACTGAGGTGATGATGGTTTCATGCTCGGATCAGCTGACAGTCTGGGTCTGGAGGAGACCGGAGACCGGGCTCACACCCCCGCCCGAACCCGTCTTACCCCCCCCCATCCTAACTCTTCTCACCCTGTGTTCTAACCCGTCTCCCCCCATCCTAACTCGTCTCACCCCCCTGTCCTAACCCGTCTCAGTCCTCCGTCCTAACCTGTCTCTCCCCCCCACCCCCCCCGTCCAAACCAGGCTGGTACCCCGGTACAGTGAATCAACTGCAGGACTCTCTAGGACCAGGAATACATAGGACCAGGACTATATAGGACCAGGACTAAATAGGACCAGGACTACATAGGACCAGGACTACCTAGGAACAGGACTACATAGGAACAGGACTACATAGGACCAGGAATACATAGGACCAGGACTACATAGGACCAGGACTCTCTGGGACAAGGACTCTCTAGTACCAGGACCCTCTGGGTTTATGACTCTATAGGTCCAGGACTCTGTAGGTTAGGACTCTCTGGGACCAGGACTGTGTAGGTTTAGGACTCCAGGACCAAGACTCTATAGGGTAAGGACTCTAGTCCACTCACCATGGGAGTAGTGGACTCCTTGTGCCCATGCTTCCTTCACGGCTTTCTTCACTTCCTCGTCATCCACAACCACAGAAAGTTGAGCCACTTCTTCGCGTTTCTTTATCCTTTTTCGCTTCTCCGGGTTGTCGCTGTGCTCTTGTAATCGTTTAGAACTCATTGCTAACGCCTCATGCTCCACATTTGGATGTTTACTTTGGTTAGGTCCACTCTATTAAAGTCCGGTCCGGTCGCACAGTGTCTACGTCAGCGTCGTGCTAGCAGCCGGGGACGTCGCGGAGGATCTACGCCACAAAAGCTAAGGCCGGGCTCGAACATTTTGTATCCGTCATAAAAATAACCCTCATTTGGTTATCTTTCAACATTTGTTCAATTTAAAATTATCAAGTCTTTTTAATATTTTTTTATAAATGTACTATATTATATTAATATTGTTTGCCAATATATAAATAATAATTATATATATTAAATATATATATATTATATCTATAGATTTGTATAGGCCAGAAATATTTATGCAGTAAATGTATAAAAATAACATTTTAAAAAGACTTGATAATTTATATAAACATATACATATACATCCATATGTATACACATGCATATATATACACACACATGTACACAATACCTTTTTTATTGGCTTTACTGCATTAAGAAGAAGAATATGAACATATTCCAGGAGCCTATTTTACCAGAGCACTCCCAAGTAGTGCATCAATTTATAATACACCACTAAAACCACTACAAAGAATATGTTAACAGTTGACCTAATACATAAAACACATAATGGAAATGCTCAAAGGGTTTACCAAGCCTGCGCCTGTAACTCCTAGAGAAGGGCAGAGCAACACTTGGAGCATCCTGCCTGCTGAAGCTATAAATACACCCTCATCCCAGCAGTTTAATCCAGAGTCTGTCTTTTGTTTACAGATTATAACGTTTGTCATTGCAGTGTGAACAGAACTGTCATTTTCGGGAGGACGGTTTTTTACGATACGGCTGCAAATCCCTGACATGGCTTTTCATTTTCACCCCATTGTAAAAAAACAAAAAAAAACTATTTATTAGTAATTTAATAAATATTAGTCTCAATCCCTTTGGAAAATGTGAGCACTCACCACCTGAATAAATCCATCAACACACTCCAGAAAGAGCTTATTCCTCTTAACAAACTGTTTTATTAAAATAAAAAAAACACTTACATCATCACAGGTTAAAACAAGGAACTCAAAGTTGTAGCTGTTTCTTCTTTTTAATCAGACAAATCTTTTGAGTAAAATGAATTCGTAGCATTGGGATAAGGAAACAAGATAGAAAATATCATTTTTTTTTTTGGTAAAAAACAAACACAAATTCCCCGGCCCATATCTCCTCTCCATCCCCAGCGGAGCCCAGTGCAGTCCCGTACACCCAGTGAGGGGGAGAGCTGCTGGGACAGTCCTTCAGTGATGAACAGTGTTTTTCAAAACAACCAGATCCTCTTGAACTACATCCATAACAGCTGTGCTCACAGAGACAGCGTCAGATAAACGTTCCTCTCTTAGTTGTAGATGAAGTTAAACCTAAGAAAAACAAAATAAAGAAATGTAAAAAAGAAAAGCACGATCAAAGATAATGGTTTGCATGTTGAAGCCTTTGTCAGTATTATGATACACCAAGAATTGTATACTTATATTCAAGTCAAATTATAAACTTAACCCGTTGCATTCTAAAGTTGCATATCATTTTTAATCTACGTGGAGAAAAACAGACATCAAGACTTTATTGGGCTCAGCAGTAGAAGGCTGCTGAGCCCAATAAAGGCACTGGCTTTAAGCTGTTCACCTTCAAACCAAAACATATTCCTTTACACCTTACTTACATTGAGAGCGTTTAGCAGACGCTTTTAGCCAAAGTGACTTACAAGTACATTGTTCAGAAGAAAGAGAAACAGCAATATATCGCGGTCGGTACAGTAGGGATGTTCATAGAACCATGTGCCAAGCAATAACAATCACTAGGTTAACCTATTCCCCGTATACAACAGAGACACTTCACAGCCCCTCTTCAAGAAACATGCAGGGAGCCGGCAGGTACCTGCTCAGAAGCTGCGGGAGGCTGGATATGATTGGTCCGTAGCCGGGGGCGTTGTCGTACAACTCAAAGAGGGGCGCGGCCACAAGCTTGTAGTTCTTAGGGACCGCAAACAGCGCTGAGGAAACAAGGACAGGAGGAAACAAGGACACGAGTCAATCCCGACTGGACGTTCATCAATCAAAACTTTGAAATCATATTCACGAGCAAATGCCCTATTTTGACGTTAGCTTGGGTTCAAACTGACCTTTTTCCTGGAGCTGAACCACAAACAGCTTCTTGTGCTCCTTGGGTTTGGTTGTGTGAGCCGGAATGTACGGATACTGGACGGACAGACGGACGTGTCAATCAGGCTGAAGAGAGACTCAACGAGATGCAATCTGTACAATATGTACAGTGTGTTTTCTCATCCATAAAACACAACCGATGTTTTGATTACCAGGAACGTATGAGGCAGAGATTTAACAAACAATTATATGGTTACGATTGGCCAGCATTGTTCCTCACTGATTTACTTTAAAAAAGAAATCCATGGAGGCAAATATTAGATGAAGCTTCTCTAGTCGGCACTGATTCATGTCTGATCATCAGATCGTGGCCTCATGACCCCCAGGAAGTGTGGAGGGGCTCTCACCTGCGGGGGCTCAAAGTTGGGGCGCCACCAGTTCCCGATGCAGTCATCGATCACCCAGTCCTGCTTCACTCCGTCCTGACGCCCGAGGATCTGACGACGGACGGAGAGCAGCAGTAGGACCAACAGAACAACAACAACAGATCAGCAACCACCAGCTGCTCAGCAGGAGCACTCTGTACGTACCTCCGTCATGAGCCGCTTCAGACCGTCCACCTCGTCCTCCCCGGGGCTCAGCTCTCCTCCGGGCCTGGGGGGGGGGGGGGGAAGCACGGTGTTGAACTCTGTACCACAGACTGTACGGAAACACTCAATGGATGATGGTACTCACAGCTTGAAGAAGGTGGTCCCCAGCTGGAGCAGTAACACGTGGGGGAGCCGGTGCTCGTGGACGATGAGGACCCCCTCCACCGTCCTTCTCATCCCCATCTTGTCGAACTCCTCCCTCATCCTCTGGAAGCGGGCGGCCACCGAGCTGTCCTTCTCGTACAGAGGCTCTTTGGTGCCGAATGTGTAGTTGGTTAGCGGGTATCTGGAATACAATCACTCGCTTAAGAAGAGCTGAACTCCTATTGACCCACGGAAATGATCACTGGGGTACAGATAATGGAGCACCCAGGAACACATCCAACACACACAGAGAGGGAACTGAGAACCTGAAGGTTCAAGTGAACCCGTCTGCCCCGTCTCCTAACGACCCTGCAGGAAACACCTGGATCTGCCACGCAAACCCACAGCGTTCATACTCCATGAATACAGACTAGCGACCGATCTTAACCCAGTCCAGTCTCAGTGTGTGTGTGGTGGACTCTCCAGGCTCAATGTGTGTGTGTGTGTGTGTGTGTGTGTGTGTGTGTGTGTGTGTGTGTGTGTGTGTGTGTGTGTGTGTGTGTGTGTGTGTCTGTGTCTGTGTCTGTGTCTGTGTCTGTGGAGTGTGGACTCACAGATTGATCGTCCTCTCCAGGCTCAGCGCCTTGGCGGGCCCGCTCATGTATTTGTTCCCGAACTGAACGGAGCCGCCGCGCGGCCAGCCGGCGCTGGAGCGGCTCGGGGGCACGATGGACATGCTGCTGCTGGACGGGCGACGAACCGGCAACACTTCTTCGAGGACCGGCGTGGAACTAGACGCCCGAATCTGGAAAATAAAGTTAGGATTGCAGAAACCGCGGAACTACAAAGAAAAATGCTTGTTTCTTTATTTCGGCCCTCCCTCTCCGCGCCTCCTGAGCTGTAGTTCTAGTGGGAGCTTATGTCACAGCGCCCCCTCAGTCCGGGAGGCAGGCGTTACACTCAACCATAGAGTCATTTGGAATTGATTCAAATACAATATTTTCAATATTCTTTCAATCCGTTGATGTCCTTGTAATAAGGCAAGTGTAAACGCAATTATTGCATGGATGTATCATAGATAAGCATTCTTTTGAAAATATTCTCATGATATAACCCATATATACCCATATGTACAATGGATATTCTTTATTTATTGCTACGGCTCATTAGTTGGTTCAAAATAAGAATCATAACACACGGCCTATAATTAGCTCTGAACAATTTTAAATCTTTAATCCAGACTATATCAGTATTATTATATATTATATGAATAATTAATTTCTATAATCATTATTTTTCCTTGAGAAAAGTGAGAACATTCAATTATGAAGTCGACAATCCATTTAATAGTGAAGAGTATGTCTCTTATCCATCTATTGTAAACATATTTTTTACCACAGTTCTTCTCATACAGTACATTTTATACGTGCAGTTCAATATTCAATCATATCCATAAAAAAAAAAACATCAACAAAAAACAGACAAAGTCGCTGCTGGATCATCTCATCCAATGGGAGGGCTGTTCTTTGGTCCCATGACTCGTGTGCCCCTCCTCATAACTCCCTACTGCTGGCTCTCCTTCCTCCTCACAGTAGTTGGTCCCACGTGGATGCTATTGTTATTGTAGGCCTCTCTTTAGGAACTTATTTTTCATGGATGGAACTGGTTTCATCTGGTTGAGCTTCAGCCTCTGGTCTCCCCTGTTCCTTTTCTTCCGGTCGTCTCTCTGAGCCTAGGCCGTCTCTGGGTCTGTAACCACAGTGCTATTGTCTGGAACTAGATGGTCCTCCCTCTCTTCTGCTCGGACCTGCTGGGCCTCTCCTCGCTCCACCTCTGGGTGCTTGGTAGTGCTCTCCTCCTGGCTGTCTCCATTCCTCTCCTCTTGCTTGCTCCTTTGAACATTGCGGTCTACATCATCATCTGTCGCTGAAAGAAAAACACCAAAGTCAGTTTAAGCTCCACTTTAAGACGAAGGCATCTATAAACTTAAGTGTTCAGCAAATACCTTTCTCCTTTGTCGGTGATTCATGCCGGGGCTTTTCCTCCGGCGGTGTTTGCACATTGTTAACCTCGGCTCGACAGTGATTTGTTGGACTGGTGGAATCCGGACGGGAAGCTGCCGTTGTCATGGTAACAGAGGGAACCTCTGTATACTCAGTGTTGATACTGCTCAGTCCTGTTGCACCGGGGCGGTTTGTGACACGAAGGTTAACTGAAGCTGGCTGTTCTGATTGAGAGGTGGAGGTGGAGGGAGGGGTGGATGTGTCGGGGGCCCCTGAGGTGGAGGTGGAGGGAGGGATGGATGTGTTGGGGGCCCCTGAGGTGGAGAACTCGGGGCAGGAGGTCTGGTTGGTGTCAGAGGGGAGGGGGGGGCCTGGCTGAATGTTTGGAGATGCTACAATAGAGTGAGCGCTGTCAGTAGACACCAGGCTGGTGACATTAGCGGTAGGAGGCGTGGCCTCCACGCAGGACGACGCCGTTGATCCGGCGCTAGGGGGGGGGTCCGCCTCCACAGGCGTCTTACAGACAGAAGACGTGTTGGCCAAACCCTGAACCGGAGTCGCTATGGATGGAGCCGGAGTCTCAGAGCTGGTGGAGATATCTGTGGTGCGGACGGGGTGCGGGTGGTTCACGGTACGGGGGGAATGTGTGGGGGGGGGTCCCGCTGCGTTCTGGAAGGTTCCCGCGGAGACCGTGTCCACAGTGGTGGCGTCTGAAGACGGATCTTGAGAAACCAGAGCAGAACCAGCCATGTTTGGGACGGCCGCAACAGGACCGGGCGAGGGGGAAGAAGGGGATGAGTTGAGGGGCACCGCAGAGGAGGAGCTAATGGAGACGGAGGAGGAGGGGCCAGAGGGCATGGCTGTTGATGTTGTTGTTGAAGAATGACTGAGGGGGGTTAAAGTAATGGACTCAAAGGGAGTGGAAGGAAGCGGCGATAATGTCCCTGAGGATCTAATGGGCATGGCAACGGTGGTGGGAGGGGGTGGAGGAGTGGAGGAGCCCGGGGCCGCAGCGCTTGGCATAGGGGCCAGTGATGATGGCTCTGTAGAGCCGCTGGGGTCGGCTGAGGAGGAAAGGGGCCGGGCTGGAAGGGGGAGGTCAGACACACCCGGTGTAGCGACCACAGCGCTGCCATCAAGGAGCCCCGGGGGCGAGGCCTCTATCGGAGGAGTGTCCTCTATTGGAGGCGGGGCCTCTTTTGGAGGTGTGGCCTCTATAGGATGCTTGGCCTCTACTGGAGCTGTGACCTCTACCGAAGGCGTGGCCTCTATCAGAGGCGTGGCCTCTATCAGAGGTGTGGCCTCTATCAGAGGTGTGGCCTCTACCGGAGGTGTGGCCTCTACCGGAGGCATGGCCTCTATCGGAGGTGTGGCCTCTACCGGAGGCGTGGCCTCTCTCGGAGGAGTAGCCTCTTTTGGAGCTGTGGCCTCTTTTAGAGGGCTGGCCTCTATTGGATGAGTAGCCTCTACCGGAGCGATGAGCTCTATCTGAGGTGTGGCCTCTATCGGAGGTGTGGCCTCTATCGGAATCGTGGCCTCTATCTGACGTAGCTCCAGAGTATCGGAGGGAGCGATGGCCGCGGCCGGGGCGGTGGGGGTTGGGGGGTCTACGGGGGCGGAGACGGCGGTGGAGACGGGGGGGTCTGGGGGACGGGCGTCAGCCTCCTTTATGTGGGCGAGCTCGTTCTCCGGGGTGCTGCGGCCGGACGGCGGCGCCGGGGGGGCCGCAGTCCGGAGGGTCGGTTTGGGGGGCAGCGCCGGCTTCCCCGCCGCCTCGTGCGCCGACGCGCTCTGACGGATCTGATGCCTGGTGTCTGTGACGGAGCAGAGCAGTGTGTTAAGGAGATGTATCTCTAATCCATCATAAAAGAGGAGCGGTTAGACGGTGAGTTACCTGAGGAGGTGGACATGGTCCGGGGTTTGGAGGCAGTGGGCGGGGGCTCGGGTTTGTTGTCAATTATAGTTCCTAGTTCAAATAAATAGAATAGAATCTTTATTTGTCATTGGGTTAAATACAAAGTATTTACACAACGAAATTAAGGTGCAGATCTTGTTCAGTGCTTTTTTTTAAATAAATAAATAGAATACAGTAAGAAATATTAATAAATATAGAACAACAATAACAACAATAACCCCAATAACCCCTCCCCCTGCCTTCAACTTAAGGCACATTAAAGTGTCCTACACCCTCCCCTCCCTCCCAGACAACAACGCCTTCTGCCCACATCTATCTAAATAGCAGCAGGTCCAGGAAGGTAAGCAAGATGAGGAATGTCCAGAGGTAGTGGTGATCGTTTAAGTGGTTGTCTATGTATTGCACAGGGGTTATTTTTGTTTAGCTTACGTATGGCCCAGGGGAAAAAGCTGTTGGTTAGTCTGGTGGTGCGGGATTTCATTGAACTGTAACGCCTGCCAGAGGGAAGCAGATCGAACAGGTGGTGAGCAGGGTGCGCAGCGTCTTTTAGAATGGCACTGGTCCTGTTTCGGCAGCGGGAGCTGGCCAGCTCTTCCAGGGTGGGCAGTGGGCAGCCTGTGATCTTCTGAGCTGTGCCTATGACCCTCTGAAGTGCCGTCCTGTCTGCCGCCGAACTCCCAGCATACCATGCTGTGATGCAGTAAGTGAGCACGCTTTCAATGGTTGAGCGGTAGAAGGACACCAGCAGCTTTTGTTCAAGATGGTTTTTTCTGAGAATTCTCAGAAAGTGTAGTCGCTGCTGGGCCTTCTTTTTTATTGCCGTTGTGTTTGTGGACCAAGAAAGCTCCTGAGAGATGTATGTTCCCAGGAACTTGCAGGACGGAGCCCTCTCCACGCAATCCCCATTGATGTGCAGAGGGGCATGGGCTGGGCTGTGTCGTCTGAAGTCTATGATGATGAGATGAGTCCGACCACAGTGGTGTCGTCAGCAAATTTTATAATGAGGTTGGAGGGGTGGGAGGGGGAGCAGTCAGATGTGTATAGAGTATACAGAAGTGGGCTCAACACGCAGCCTTGGGGGGAGCCAGTGCTAAGTGTGAGGGGGGAGGAGAGATGGGGGCCGAGTCTCACTTGTTGTGGTCTGTTGGAAAGGAAGTCCTTTATCCAAGCGCAGGTGGAGGCAGGGAGGTGTAGGCCCAGTAATTTATTTATCAGGATGTCCGGGATTATTGTATTGAAGGCTGAGCTGTAATCTATGAAGAGCAGTCTTGCATAGGTGCCTGGGTGTTCAAGGTGGCTCAGCGTAGAGTGGAGGGTGATGGCAATGGCGTCCTCAGTAGAGCGGTTAGCCCTATAAGCGAACTGATGGGGATCAAATGATGCTGGGAGGCAGGCCTTGATGTGCTGGGCAACCAGCCTCTCCAAGCATTTCATCACCACTGACGTGAGTGCAATGGGCCTGAGGTCATTTCCGCTTTTACCAGCTGATGTTTTTGGAACTGGGATGATAATTGCTGATTTCCAGCAGGATGGGATGGTGGCTAGGGACAGAGAGATGTTGAAGAGCTTGGTGAGAATCCCTATGAGTTGGTCTGCACAAGCTCTGAGTACTTTCCCCGGTACGCCGTCGGGTCCTGTCGCCTTCCTCGGGTTCACTTTCCTCAGTGTCCTTCTAACCTGATGTTCTTGGAGGGTCAGCGGGGCGTTGGTGAAGGCTGGGGGGGGCGTTGGTTGTCTATCCGCCTCAAACCGGGCAAAGAAACTTTTTAATTCCTCTGCCCTTGTAGCATTAGAGTTGGTAGTTGTGATGTTGTGGCCCTTGTAGTTAGAGATGTGCTGTATTCCCTGCCACACCTGACGAGGGTTTTTGTCCATGATGTAGCCCTCTATTTTCCTTTTATATGCTAATTTAGCAGCCCTTATGCCCCTTTTTAGGTTTGCTCTGGCTGTGCTGTACTGAGCCCTATCTTCTGACCTGAAAGCAGTGTTGCGGTCCTTGATAAGGGGCCGCACTTCACTCGTCATCCAGGGTTTCTGGTTCGGAAAGACCCTGGTCTGTTTTTTGATGGTGACATTTTCAGCACAGAATGTGATGTAGGATAAAACAGACTCTGTGTACTCCTCCAGGTCCAAACTCTCAAATAGACCCCACTCTGTTGTTGAGAAGCAGTCTTGGAGCTGGGAGAGGGCGTCCTCTGGCCAGGTGTTGATGGTTCTAGTAGTGGGCTTATTTTTCCTAATGTGAGGGGTGTAGGCTGGAATGAGGTGCAGTGAGAGGTGGTCTGACAGGCCAATGTGTGGCTGGGGTACTGCTCTGTATGCATGCCTAATGTTGCAGTAGACATGGTCGAGTATTCTGCCCTCCCTGGTGGCACACTTCACATACTGTATGAATTTAGGGAGGACAGCCTTTAAACAAGCCCGGTTGAAATCTCCGGCGACTATGTGTACCCCATCTGGGTACGCCTGCTGCTGTTTGCTAATAGCGCCATGAAGATAGTTTAGAGCTATACTAACGTTAGCGTCTGGAGGGATATACACTGCCATAATGATTACTACAGTTATCTCTCTAGGGTAAATAGAAAGGGCGGCAGATGACCGTCAATGCCTCTATGTGTGGGGAACAGTAGCTGTGGGTTGCTCGGCTCTGTGAACACCAGTTATTATTTACATACATACAAACTCCGCCTCCTCTGCTCTTTCCGGAGTCTCTGTTCCTGTCGTGTCGGTGTAATATAAATAAAAAATAATAATAATATATATATAATAATAAAATAATGTGTTAAGAGAGATATTTAATCTCTTTATCCATTTGAATGTTCATGGTAGCAAGCAAAGAACAATGGCAAACATTTATAAAAGCATTAAACTTGTTTTACCTTCAGAGTCGGCCTTCTTCATCTCTCCCTCCGGACTCTGAGAATAGCAGATAATTAGATTACACTGCTTTTTGCCAACACATGAGACAAACTGGGAGCAGGGAAAGCCCCACATGTGGGGATACATATCGCCATGTTGGTGCCAAGATGGCAAATTACATTAGCACTCATTGAATCCCAATAACAATATCAAGAGCCATAGCTGCTGGTTTACCAGTGTTATCCCTGATTATTCATACTCTAAAAGATGCGTTCTGTGTACCACACCTGTTCCTCTGCTGGCTGGGATTTGGTCACTCCGATGCGTTGCAGCATGAGACTCAGTTTCTGTTCAAAGCTGTGCTGACCATCGAGGCTTTTCTGTAAAAAAAACCCCACAAATTCTTTATTAAACCAAGACATCGGCTCCACCTTCTGCTCAACTCTCATCAGGTTCTGAGGAACCCGGATCCTTCCTGAAGGGGACCTCACCTTGGCTTGTCTGGTGCTTCCAGTCCCCGGCGCTGCCGATCCCGACAGCAGGATAAGCGACTGGGACTTCCCCTCTCTGAGGGCGCGTCGGGGGGGCGCTGCGTCGCTCCGCAGGGCCACAGGGGCCTCCTCCACCACCTTGTCTCCGGCCCCGTCCGCCTTGTCCTTCTGCCTCTCCTTGTCGTTCTCCTTGTCGTGGTCTCTGTCCTGCTCCTTCTTGCTCTTGTCGGCCCGCGCCGCCTCTCGGAGCGGCCGGATGAGGTCGGCGATGGACGCCTTCTTGGAGCGGCCCTCCTGGCTGGGCTCTGTCTTCAGGCCGCGCCTCTTCCTCAGGGTGAAGAAGTCCCCAAGCTTCCTCCTCAGGGTTCGGGTGGGGGGGGGGCACGAGGCCGTGCTGGCGGAGAGCGACTCTGGAACGATCGCCGGCGAGATCTCATCGTCGATTTTCCTGTAGAAAACACCACAACCACGCAATCACATGATGTGGTCGGATATAACCGGTACGTTTATCATGGCTGTCCACAGCAAAACAGGGTCTGGTGGGCCGGTGTCACACAGACCAGAGGGAGTTGGAGGTACTCACAGAGAGTCAGCGGGCAGAACCCGCTTGGTGAAGAACTCCTCCACCCCTTCATCCACCCTCCCCATGTGGTCCAGGCCCTCGTTCTCACTCTCTAGGATCGGCTCCTGGGAGGAACACAATTAACACAACTACTGTTACACAGAGTACAACACACACACAAATAGAGTTACACCAAGCACAACAAACACATTAACACAACTACAGTTACACAGAGCCCAACACAGACATTAACACAACTACGGTTACACCGAGCACAAGGCAGACACACAAAAACAGTTATACAGAGCACCACCCAGACAAACAACTGCAGTTACACCAAGTAAAACACAGGCACACAACTACAGTTACAAAGAGCAAAACACAGACACACAAACACAGTTACACTGAGCAAAACACAGTCACACGAATACAGTTACATCGAGAAGAACACAGACACACAAGTACAGTTACACAGCAAAACGCAGACACACAACCACAGCTCTACAGCTCCCTGTGGATACTACAGAGACACGCCCCCTTTGCCGTTCCCTGATGATGAGACCACATCCAGCTCGGATATAAAAAAAGAAGATTGCCCTTGGAACCAAGGGAATATATAATATGGCCCGCATAATTATCAGCTACTCAGGGAAATATGAGGCGTATCATTTCACATCTGCGGGCACCAACGTAAAGATTTCGGAGACAGAATGAAGAGCAAAATTCAAGCACAACTCCATGTTACACAATCTCTTTTCAGGGGAAAACTGCTGTTGTTCTTCTGTCTTCCCCCACAGAATCCCCTGAATAAATATACATCATGCAAGCATGAACGATTAGTGGATTTCCTACATCAATCAATCACACACGCACACCCAGATGATGCCTCAAGTGTGGTTGGATGAAACAGCTGGTGGCCAGCACAATAGGAACATCTCATTAGAGCCCGCACACACACACACACACACCCCATGCATTCTGCACATGACCCTCCCTTCTCCTTCCAGTTCCCCCCCCCCTGCTCCCCGTTTACATCCCCCTATCTCATTACCTTCCATTTTGTGTGGCTGCAGGGAGTGCACGCACACACACACCCACTGAGCCTCCCCTTCCCTCCCGCTGCCGTCTCCATCTCTCCCGGGCTTGACTGCTCACACACTCACACTCACACCTTTTCCCCCAGCCTAAAGAGGGGGGGGGGTACCTGCTGTCGGGCGGGCCGGTGGTTTGGCTTCTGCCGGTGGGGTCTGGGTCGGCTCTGGGTGTAGTGCCTCAGCGAGGGTCCGCCCAATGGCAGCTCCATCGCGGAGCACGGCACTGTTGCCGTGGAGCTCGTTGCCGGGGCTCTGTTGCCGAGGCGGCGTTGCTATGTGTGGAGGACCGGCAGTCTGTAATGCCTGGCTGGAGTGGGAGGGGCCAAGCGGCTAGACCCACAGACCTCGCCTTGTTCCCCCCCCCCCCCCCCCCCTGCAGAGAGGAGCGTGAGAACGTGCCGGTGAAGACACAATGAGCTGTTAAGACGGGAGGAACCGTCAGAGAGCTCGATCATCTCAGGAATGACGGACAGAGAAGTCAACCGGCTTCAGAGGAACTGAAAGAAACACATTATGTTTGATTATGTAATCAATGAAGTATTCATCTTTAGGCTGTTGTGTTGGGAGACTCGTTTTCTCCAAAGCAATTTTGTTGAAATTAAAAGATGGCAAAAAGATGGTTCTTCATCTTTCCCCTACTTAAAGCTTTCTGAAACTAAGGAAAAATACTGGGTTTGACAAGGCTTCAAAGCTGTTGATTATGCCTATGATCGAGAGGATTATCCCATAGCAATTTATAGGAATAGGTAATACATTTCTGCATGCTGCAACCTCCCGTTACTATGATGGAAAAGATGACTCGGCAAGTCACCGTATGCAGATTGTCTGTAAAACGGGTTTGATTTTCTTTTTATCTTGTTTGACTTTTGAAAACTGCGTTACATGTCATCAATGCACTGTCGATGTTGTGATTGTTTCTTTAGGTCGTACGTACCATAAATAAACGGAGGCGTCTTAGGCCGTATCTCATGCATACACACCCCTTTAGAACCCACCCTTCCATACTAGTGATACTGGGGATACTGAGGACTATGAGGAGGAGGATGGAGATGTAACTAGTACCTAGGAATACAACAGAACGATGTCCACTTGTAAACATCACTTAGAATGAGTTCCTAGGTGTAACTGCAGATGCATCCTCTGGTAGAAACCATGATGCATAAACATAAGGTAAAGCTACGCCCCTCTCTTTATCCGTCTCAGTGCGCATGTGCGTCTGCCAAAGTGTGCCGCCATTTTGTGTTTGCTAATTCTCCAAAAGCAGGAAACGTTGGAGAGGAAAGACGCGCAGCTCGCGCGCACTGCATTAACATGGACACATAGGTGTTCCGTCAATGGAAAATACTGCACCCATCAATATGTCCCCGTTATAGCATGTTTGAACCAACTATGAAAAGGGTTAACGTAACTAAGCCCGTTATTTTCTAGGTGAGCTCCATTATGTTACAGCTGAGCTCCGTTATTTTATAGTTGAGCTGTGATCACATGACCCCCCTCCCCCTCCCCTTGGTGTGGAGACGCGCTCCACACCAAACCAATGTAATGGATTGTTACGCACTCTACCTGCAAGGTTCCGATCCAAGCCCGTTACGCACCGACCACAACACCGGAACATCAAGGTTTTCTGCTCACAGAGCGGTCCGAGCAGGAGCGGTGGCACTCCGGTGAACGTGGATTAGTGTCCCTAGATGGAGAG
Source organism: Gadus chalcogrammus (assembly GCF_026213295.1). NCBI lineage: Eukaryota > Metazoa > Chordata > Actinopteri > Gadiformes > Gadidae > Gadus > Gadus chalcogrammus. Next base: position 26,628,318 of record NC_079425.1, on the reverse strand, counting down.
CTCTGAGGGAAGCCAGAGGACCAACTTATGACGCTGCTTTCCTCCATCTCCAGACGTAAGTACACGTTCCATAACTAACGGGTTGTTTTATACTAATTCACTTATTGCACTGAACAACTGTTGTTTTCAGCACCTTCTGCAGAGTGGCAGGGGCGTTGATGAAGTTTGCAGTGGTGGGTAGGAAAGGGGATAATTTATGAAGATTTGTGAAGTTATGGTAAATAGCAGCCTGCAAAAAATATGTAAAAATAGTTCGGTATATTTCTAATGCATACTACATTGTAATACCTTGTCTTTTTGCAGTTAAAGGGCATCGACATGGCCACTTCATTACTACCGAGGACAGCAGACACCTGACCCGTAACGTTGAAAGCATTTGCGTTTTTTGGCTCAAATCCTACCGCGTCCCTCAGTCGGGCGAGACCGGCGGACAGTCTGGATAACAACGTCCGCCACCTAGTGGCGGCATTGGTTCTAATCATGAAGGATGAACACATCCAGGCTTCAGGAAGCAGAACCTGAACATGGCCCGGTCAGTGATGGCATGGCGGATGCCTGAAAGTCGGTCAAGTCAGTTAAAAGTTGACAAGCCACAAAAGTAACAATCTATCTCTTCAACATAATACCATCATCAGAGAAGCTCAATTCAAATCAAGAAAAGGGAAAAGCACTCAGGTGTCAACCCTCTCACCCAGCGTACACACGTACAAACCTGCCAATCAACTTATCACACACAACAATCTGTGGGATCGATTGGGAACCGCACAGAGAGCTGGCTCCCAGACCGCTCCCACAGTTGGCTGATCTGGAACCAGCGCACCGCCATGGACTCCAGGCCCTTCTGGATAACTGATGGGCCACACCCTCCCTTAGCCTGAAGGCTTCCAGGTGTGGAGAAACCTTGATATACTGAACTGGTGTCCCCACAGCACTCAAAAGTTTTTAGACAAAGCATTATAGCTTAAGGGGGTAGTGTTAGGTTAAATATATAGAATATGAACTAGGATAGCCTATATGAGGCATTCACAATAAGCATGAAAACCATTGGCACTGCTCTGTTTGAATCAAAATAATAAAAAAGAGATGGTAACAATTATAAAACAAATCCTGGCTTTTTAAGAGGCTCAAACCTTAATGAAACGTCCAGGTGCTGGCTGAATGACGCCAGCCCCACCATGTCGCCTCACATTCCAGGATGGATCTGTCACGCGGGCTCGTGTTGTCGTGGAAAACCCTCCACTTACAGTGTTTCTTCACATGTACACTCTAATCCTTCAGAGTAAAGGTCCTTTGACATCGGGAGCTCACCTGTCATTATGTGTATGTACTTAAAGGTATGGATGCCATGGTTATTTTAGTTTACCTCAAGTATACCACACATTTGTATTCTTATTTATTTCTAACCAAGTTGAAGGCGTGTTGTAAGTTATGCCCAGCGGCCCCAGTGACAGTCAATTTGTTGCTGTGATCAGTGAACTTCTCTTGTGCACTTAAATTCTCCTAGTCTTCTGTAAAGCAAAACCACCACCACAATACTACACAATAAATGTTCTATTTTCAACAGCTTGCAGACTCCTCATTGAAGCCTCTTTCTACTGATAATGACCTTTTGATACGGTTTGTCCAGCATACTGGCTTGACTGAGTTTGTTTTGAGTGGAAATGCTATAACCTGATTCTTATTATATAGCTCAGATTCCCAACAGAGTTCAGTATCTTAAACGACCCCTACCATCATAGACACCCATTACCTCTCAGAGTATTTGATATATCTCCACAGGAACAAGGAAATGAACGACACTAACTGATATAGGGAAATCTGTATCATCCTCCTCTGATCAGACTGTGCGTTGTCATAGCAACTACTGCTATGACAACAGTGGGCCGGATGAACTCTCTCACCATGAATCAATTGTATAATGATGGTGAAACGTGATATTTATCATGTTTCTGTTCCATATATTCGACCACAGTGGTTTGTGTCTTTGATTGCTCATGTCTTCCTTCTGCTTCCCCTGATATATTCAAACAGATGTGAGCTCCATGCATATCTTATCTTTCCATTACAAATATACCATGGCGCATCTTTATATAGCACTAAACACAGGTTCACAGAGCCTGCTTAGTGAGTGGTGGTACTTTGGAGAAGTGGTCGCTGCAGTCAGCCCTGTGGCCTGTAGTGATGTCCCCCGCCCCCCCCTCAGGTCGTTTTAGAACTGTGTAGTTTGTCCTCAATGTAATACTAATTACATGCCGTGAAACTTGGCATGCAAATCTTTAAAGCGGTAGGGATTTAGTGCACACCCCTGAAATATTGGGGTGTCAATTTCTCTCTTCAAGTTTCAATAACATAACAAAGTACCGAGTCATGCTTCATGTTGTCATGTTTTCTTGAAGCCTACAACTTATTAAAGATGACACGAGATTGTCCAGTCATGTTTCACTCAGTCACCTGCGGATGAGGAGCCATGAGGGCCTCTGCTGTTTATTGTGGGTGAGAAGACTCTCATACCTGAATTTACGTTAACGAGTAATAAACGGAATTAGTCATTATTCATTAGTAATAGGCTACAAGTTTCCATTCCGCCAAGAAAAACATATTTATGGAGATAAAGTTTGAAGTGGAACACAATAAATGGGAGTAGACGTTTCTAAATCGTTTTTAAATATTTGAGTATATCCAACTCGTATAATAAAGTGGAAGGACAGTAAATCTATTATCAGATATCTGTGGAGCTTCAGTAGAAACCCGTCAGAGGAGCAACAAGTCCTCGGCCGGAGGGGATGGACGTTAGATCCTCCAGACCCAACTGGACCAGAGGAGGAGGTTGGGGGAGATCTAAAGGAGGTGCTGTCCTTCACCGAGCTGGGCTACAGATAAAGAACCTCTATAAGGGTCACTCCATGAGTGTTCTTCGGTGTTTAGCTGTCGCGGTTCAGCGTGTTGACGCGAGCTGAGATTTTCCGCTCAGAGGAGAACGGTCTGCCACATCTCATCTGTCACTCAGAACCGCCAGTACTTCCGCTCTGTCAGGGGACCTTCAAAGTAAGAACCCTGGTTGCGTGAATAGTTTGTTATTTAGATGTGCTTATTATTGTGCGTGTGTGACAATTTTTTAGAAACATGTCTCTTTCAAAACCAACTTTTTTTATTCCTGCATCATCTGTAGCTGTTTTGTTTGCCTTAGTGTGTTGTGGTTTTTTTCCGATTATGTTGGGGGCATAAGTTATCATAGTATCACAATATTTTAAAGCTGAATCTGGCTATATCCGATCCGAGCATGGTTGTTCCTCAGAGGCAGAGCCCCTTGCGGCCTCACCGTTAGGAGCTTTTATTTTGAAGGCGCAGCAGGAACGCGACTGCGCAGCAGGGAGCGCTTGACGCCGGACAGAAGAACTGCGAGATGAAGAAGGACAGCGCCCTGAGCGGAATGGGAACCAGTTCTGAACGCGTTCAGCATCGCAATGGGACAATCTCGGTTTCCGGGGATCTTCAATCCTAGGTAAGACGAGTGAATGTGTGAAGGAGCACATCTGGGATCCAGGGGTTTTCCTGTTTTGGGACCCGCGGACAGGACGCTTCGACATGAGTCTGCTCTTCTTTGATGTTAAGTTTTTTCCCAAATTAAGTTGGTCCCGCTGAACAATCTTCATCAACACAATCAGCGCCGTTATTCGTTTATCGGTGTTCAGAGCTTCATGAGTCCGCATCGTGATGATCTGAGCCGGGGGGAGGTCTGGAGGTCTGGAACCATGGAGGGAAGCAGGGCAGGGTGGGGTATGGAGGGCTTGGGGGTTGTTACTATTCAAAGTTTCGGCAGCGGGCCTGAGAGCCATCTTTAAGATGAGGGGCGTCGGGAGGTGTTTCTGTCAGAGTCCCAGTCAGTAGAGATTGTTGGCAAATCCAGCAATTTGTCATCTAAGCGTTTCTTTATTTTTTTGGTATGTATCATTTATGGACATCCCCTTGCAACACACACACACACACACACACACACACACACACACACACACACACACACACACACACACACACACACACACACACACACACACACACACACACACACACACACACACACACGTTCATGTGTGTCTTGCTATCAATATGAGAGCAGTACAGAGCAGAATGCGTGTCTTGTGTGTGTGTCGGTGGATCTTGATGCTCACGCGCTCTACGGCTGGGGGTCTGAGGGTCTTGTGAGGTATAAATCAAATAACTCGTTGTTTTAGCTGCCCTCAGATAACCAATGACTAACTAATGATCCCCATGGAGGCTTTGGATGAACACCAGAGCTGGTTGTATTGGACAGCTACGGCCCAGTGACAGTACGGTCCCCAAACTGATTCTGTGTGGAGGCAAGGGGTCCTCATGTATCCCTCAATAGTCAGCATTTTCGTCTCTCTGTGTGCCTGAACGTTTCATTAGACTCCCGTCTGAATCTAGAGCTCTTTCTCTACGAGTGTTTAGGGCCGATAACACATCTTGCGTTACTCAGACTACTTTGTTTCAAAGGTCCTTGCCATTCTCTGACCCTGACAAACTACAGCTAATCCTCTCAGCATGTGGCCGGGATTAGGGCTTTAAGCGGACCCCTGGAATACCGTAGTAGAATCCAGTAGTACTACGGCGGTACGAGCTGAGATGGACCACAGCTACAGGAAGCGACTTCATGTCCGATAGGGTTGTGAGGGGATTTGATCCAACAAGTCTTGGTTCTGCCGTCCCTGCTGTCGTGGACCCAGGTAGTTTCCTCTGGTTTGATGAACATTACTTAAGTATACAGACTTATACTTAAGTCTGTATACTTAATACAGACAGACAGACAGACAGACAGACAGACAGACAGACAGACAGACAGACAGACAGACACAGACAGACAGACAGACAGACAGACAGACAGACAGACAGACACAGACAGACAGACACAGACAGACACAGACAGACAGACAGACAGACAGACAGACAGACAGACAGACAGACAGACAGACAGACAGACAGACAGACAGACAGACAGACAGACAGACAGACAGACAGTCAGTCAGTCAGTCAGTCAGTCAGTCAGTCAGTCAGTCTCTGTTAACTGCCGCTGCAGACCACCAGAGAGCAGAGATCTCCATGCCTAATGTTTGTAAGGCCCTGCTCTGCTCGTACAGAGCGGAGGTGGTAAGGGTTTGGCGTTGGCTTAGGCCGCTTTACTCTGTAATCTCTGCTGTCACTGTCTCTGTGGAACTGGGATCTGAGTCCTGACCAGTCTAAAAGCGTTCTGCACTCGGCTGAGGATCACATGGGCCAATAAAACACTGATTTCTGCTCACATGCGACTCTCTGGCCGACATAGGATGGGCGATTTGTGCAAGATGTTTTTATACTCCCAGGCCAGACTTCCCTGTAGAGTTTCCTGTCTAAAGTCTGCCATGAGACTTCCTGTGCTGTGTAGTGGATGAGAGAGAGAGAGGGGGGGAGAGAGAGAGAGGGGGAGATTGGGGGAGGAAGAGGAAGGGAATCGCCTGTGAGCATGCTGGTCGTCAGCGCGATAGCCACACACAGCGGCATTGAGCAGCACAATGTGGTCAGGCAGAGGAAATCAGAGGAGCACTCGTAACGCCTTCCCCTCCTGGTATTATAAATTGTGTTTTATTAATGGCGAAACTACTCAGATCATTGGTTCCTCTTTGTGCGCTGTGAGTTATCATGTCAAAGCATTTCCTCAACTGTCCTCTTCTGTTATGCAAATGGCAGGACTTGACGTCGTTGGGGCTTTGATGTGCTGCAGAACTAGTCGACCCTCCAAGCATGAATCAGTAGTCTCCTCAAATCAACAGGTAAGGGCTCTTTAAGTCTCTCTCTCTCTCTCTCTCTCTCTCTCTCTCTCTCTCTCTCTCTCTCTCTCTCTCTCTCTCTCTATCGCTCAATGTCACTCTGTCTCTCTCTCTCTGTCTCTCTCTGTCTCTCTCTCTCTCTCTCTCTCTCTCACTCTCTCTATCGCTCAATGACACTCTGTCTCTGTGTCTCTCTCGCTCTCTGTCTCTCTGTCTCTCTCTCGCTCTATCTCTCTCGCATTCACACATACTCCTACTTTCGATTGGCTTAGTTCCTATATTTCTTGTGCCAGGGTTTCTATATAGACGACCATCTAATAAGAAATGACAGTCGTCTTTTAATAAGCCCGAACGCTTTATCTTAAGTGACCTCCAATCGATACTGGAGCAGGCTCACACATCAAACTTTAGATTAAAATCTAAGGGCTGATGCCAGAGCAGCTCTGATCTCGCTGAACGGGGCTTCGGCAAATCATGTTGCCTGTAGTAAACCAGTAGTAAATGGTCAAGTTGTCTGTAAAGGTTTAATCAGCACTATGCAGACCGGCCCTCTTCATCCTCTCAGATGAGTCTTCTTGGCTGGTTTAAACCGGGACCACAGGAAACTGGGCTTCAGTGGTTGGTTTTTTTTGCCTCCCCCAAGAGTCCTGCTGTCACACTTTTGACGGCTGGGTTCCCGATCAATACTGGTGCCCCCGTCTCTTGTAGGTCCTGGTAACCAGTGTCTCCCCCCCCCCAGCGCTACAGGGTCCAGGACAGAGGTCAGAGCCGGCCCAGAGGACCAGGATGTTCACCGGCTCCACCAAGAACCCCCCCGCCAAGACCCCCCAGCCTGACAGGCTGGATGAGGTCTACGCAGCCCTGCGACGCGGCCTGCAGTGAGTCCACACACACACATAGACACACACGCAGACACACACACACACACACACACACGCAGACTTACACGCACACACACAGACACACAAACAGACGCACGCACACACACGCACACACACACACGCAGACTTACACGCACACACACAGACACACACAGACACACAAACAGACGCACGCACACACACGCACACACACACAAACGCGTGGACACATACACACACACAAACAGACCCACACACACACACACACACACACGCACGCACAATATACACACACACACACACACACCCAGACCCACACATTCAAACAGACTCACACAGACACATACACACCAGGGATGGAAATTAACACCCGCCACACGCCATTTGCGGGTGGATTTGTATGGTGGTGGGTGAAATGTGTCACTTCACCCGCAACTGTGTCGGGTAATACTTTCCAGTCAGGTCCGATCAAATTTGCATATTCAATACATTCGTCATACAACATCCGTCCCCCTTCTTCTTCTACGCCTCTCTTGCTGAACTGCGACTGTCAACATCCGGGATAATATACCGTTAACTAACAGCTCTCAAGTCTCACGCATTCGGCGTGAGACACACGCAATTCGGAAGAAGACGATGGGTGGGTCGCATAGACGTCGTCATCGTCTTGCCGTCCCTCCCCGTTCTGTGATTGGTTCCCCATCTCAGGCAAAAATCGGATCCATGGAATCCAGGCTGCCTCGCAGCGCGAAATGAAATCGCGCGCAAGGCAGCATGGGTATAGCCAGGCTATTTCAGAGGCGGGACACGTTCAGAATTCCATTCATAAATTAACAGACGTAACTGTGACGTGAATTGTCTGGCTGGCTGAAATTTGAGAGGGGTTCTGGAAGTGTCCATGGTAAGATCTGTGTAACCAACGAGAGAGAGGTATGATCAGTTAAGCATGACGAAGGAGAAGTGTATGGAAGTAAATCTGAGGCTTCAATAAAATCCCGGACGATTTTGAAATTCAGCAAAACATTGTCTCAAAAAGAGGGCATGTCCGGGCAAAAGAGGAAGTATGGTTAGGCCTACCCTACGTACGGGAAACACATTTGATTCCTACCTGTAACACTGTTAAATAGCGGCCCAAATTGGTGGGCGCTATCCTGGTAATTTCTCTGCGTGAGAAATACGAAGTGGCGTGTGAGCGTGTGTGGTTTGGGTTGGGTTTGGGTTGCATGGGTTGAATTCAATGTGCAAGCCCCAGGAATCTCCAACTTCCGGCTTCCATGAAAGAGAACCAAACTAATTCACACAATAGCGTTCATGCAAATCTAGCATTAAAGGTTAATTTAAGGAAGTTCTCTTACTAGTATATTCGCTAGTAGTAGCGCTTTAATTTGCAGTGTCAGAGAATTCTGAGAAATCTGAAATGCTGACTAAATTCCCAGAATTCTGACACTGCAAATTCCATACCGCTCTAGATTCCCCCACCCCCACATAGATTTTTTCCTTTAGAAACCTATGGTGGAAGCCGGATTTTGAAAATAAAAAGCCATTGAATTCTAAGCACTGAATATTTATGCATTGAAATAATGTGTCTGGATTTGAATTTCAACGTTATTAAAAGATTTTTGAGACTCTCCTGACGTGGCTGGATTCACAAAAGCATTTTTTTCAACAAGGAACTCTCTGTAGCCAATCAGATGCCTCCCTCGTTTTCAGCCAATCACATGACTGCAGTGACTGGGTTTTTACATTGTCGGTGCCGTTTACAACTATAACGGCACCGACAATCCCGCAGCTTTTACTTCTTCGCCACCTTCTTGATCCACGCACAAATGTGCCTTGTTTTAAATAAATGTAATATAAATCCATAAATATATTAATTAAAAACATATTTGCAATTTTCATCAAAAATGTATTTGGTTGTTGTTGAAGTTTTTGACGTTGAATCTTTGATTTTGAATTTTTAACATTGAAAAATAAAGCTGAATAGGAGTTCAATTCAAATCCAAATACGTTATTTCAATGCATAAATATTCAGTGCTTAGAGTTCAATGGCTTTTTTTTTTTCAAAATCCGGTTTCCACCATAGGTTTCTACAGGAAAAAATCTGTGTAGGGGTGGGGGAATCTAGAGCGCTATGGAAGCGCGCAATAATTTGCAGTGTCAGAATTCTGGGAATTTAGTCAGCATTTCAGATTTCTCAGAATTCTCTGACACTGCAAATTAAAGCGCTACTACTAGCGAATATACTTTCAGCGTGACTGGAGAGAACTTCCATAAATTAACCTTTAATGCTAGATTTGCATGAACGCTATTGTTTGAATTAGTTTGGTTCTCTTTCATGGAAGCCGGAAGTTGGAGTTTCCTGGGGCTTGTCCCATGAATTCAACCCATGCACACGCTCACACGCCACACTTCGTATTTCTCACGCAGAGAAATTACCAGGATAGCGCCCACCAATTTGGGCCGCTATTTAACAGTGTTACAGGTAGGAATCAAATGTTTTTCCCGTAGATAGGGTAGGCCTAACCATACGTCCTCTTTTGCCCGGACATGCCCTCTTTTTGAGACAATGTTTTGCGGAATTTCAAAATCGTCCGGGATTTTATTAAAGCCTCATACATGTTCACATTGAATTTGCATTGCGTTTCTCTGGGTCGTTCACAAACTAGTTAGGCTACGCCCTCCCCTACTCAGTTCTGTTCGCTTTGCATTGGTGGAAGTGAGTAGGGGGAGTGGTTAAGTAGAGCCTTCAGATTGGACGGTTTGACTTACTCAGTTACCGTCGTGTTTTGTATTTATTTTTTTACCATTATTGTTTTATAGGGACAAACATTAACACATTTCTCCTACAGGTGATTGATAAAGTTCTATCTAGAATATTGAACAGAAAGAAAGTGTTTTTTCTGAATATTAGTGTTGAGGGCCAATAATGCTTACTATCATACGTTAGTTACCATGTCTGTGGACAAATTTGTATTTAGTCACATGTAAATTAAAAAAAAAAATTGACTTATGATGGTGTAGCCATGCATGTTGTTTTATTGTTAATATGTCAATTTGTTTTTTATTGAAAATACTTTGCATAGATGAATTATCCCCAAACTTCGTAACACCTTTGAAATAAACATGACTTAACATGGCAGATACCTGTGTATTGTTTATCGGTAAGAGTGTAACGTTTTCAACTCAGTTACTTGGTAGAACCTACCATGTATGTGTATGTGTATGAAAAACATTTTTCCTATCTATTGTTACTATTATATTGTTCAAAATATACGCATTTATTAAAAAAATATATAGCGCGTAAAAAGTGGCTGGTAAAAAAAATGAGTGGCTGGTAGATTTTTAAATCTACCTGCAACAGTGGCTGGTGGGCAAAAAAGTTAATTTCCATCCCTGATACACACACACATACACACACCCTAATCTAATGGCTTTTATGTGTGATATTACAACCATACCATGATGCATCCTTATATTGCACTAAACATACTTTCACAATACATATATATATGTTGTATATATATATCTTTTATACTTTATATATGGTACAGCATAGTTTCGATGAAGCTTACCGCTACAGGTAGCCTGGCTACCACCTCCCCTCCACACAACCTCTAACGTTGAGTCGTCCCCAGGTCCTACCTGCAGGTCCACCAGCTCGAGCTGGACAGCCTGGGCCAGCAGATCAGAGAGAACAAAAGGAACGGCCGTCTGGTGAGAGAACCAGTCACACCAGTCACACCAGTATCATCCTGCTGGTCAGACTGTTGTGTGATACTAACTTCCTTTCCGTCTCTCCGTAGGGGTCTCTCTATGAACAGGATAAGGTAGGCCCCCTCTACATCCTCAGAGTGCATGTGGACTCCACTGGGAACCAGCAGTGGGAGGGAGTGTGTTTATACTGGCCTTATTGGGTTTCTCTTTGTTCCACAGCAAGTGAAGGCCATCGAGAGGTTCATGCGGCGCCTGGAGTTCCACCTCAGCAAGGTGCGTGAGATCCTCTGGTTCCTCCTGAAGATACAAACCTCCTCGAACCTCCGGGAGGTGGACGATGAGATGAGAGGCCTTCACCACCAGTTGAAGGCATCTCCCCCTCCGAGGAGGGTGAGATGCCTTCAACTGGTGGTGAAGGTATCTCCACGTCCACAAGGGTGGAGGTCTGTGGGGTGGAGATCTGAGGACTGATGCCTTCACCACAGGGTGAAGGATGTCCGTGAGATGGTGAGACATCTTCACCACCAGGTGACTGCGTCTCACCCTGGCGGTGAAGGCATCTCCCCGTCCTCCCCCTCCCCCCTGCTGTCCATGCGTTCTGACGGCCCCTCCCCCGCTGGGCGGGTTGGTGTTCAGGTGGAGGAGCTGTATGACGCCTACTGCATCCAGCGCCGGGTTCGGGACGGAGCGAGCAAGATGGTGGCGGCATTCCACTCGGCCAGCGGCAGCCGGGAGGCCCGGGAGAGCCTGAGTGAGGCCAACAAGGGCTACAGGGAGTGCACCGAGGTGAAGACACGCACACGCACACCGACACATGCACACACACACACACACACACACACACACACACACACACACACACACACACACACACACACACACACACACACACACACACACACACACACACACACACACACACACACAAACACACACAGAGGCAGAAACACACACAATCACACATATACACTCACACACACACACACACACACACACACACACACACACACACACACACACACACACACACACACACACACACACACACACACACACACACACACACACACACACACACACACACAAACGAAGGCAGAGAGACACACACACACACACACACACACACACACACACATACACACACAGGAGTGTGTCTGGAGCCGGTGTGGGGGTGTTCTATTCATATTAACGATGCCTTTCTCCCTAATCCTCCCCTCCACAACCCCCTCCCCCCTCCCCCCTTCCCCCCCCCCCCTGGTTTCTGGTTTCTGTTGTAGCACATGTGTTCGCTGGAGAGCGATCTGGAGAGCCAGATGGGGGAGTTCCACATAAAGATGAAAGGTGAGTCATGCTGTGTCTCCTCCTCCGCTGCTGGGACCAGATTTGAGCCGCTAACGCTAGCGGCTAACCGCTAACGCTAGCGGCTAACCGCTAACTCATTCCCTGCTGACGCCTCACAGGTCTCGCTGGGTTTGCACGGTTGTGTGCCGGGGACCAGTACGAGGTGAGGCAACACACACGCACACATACACACAAAGACACACACACACACACACACAGACACACACACAGAAACACATACACAGACACACACACACGCACGCACACGCCCACACATGCACGCAGGGAGACGCACACACATACAAAAAGATGCAGAGGCAGAGACAAACACAGAGGCAGGCACACAAACACACACACACACACACACACACACACACACACACACACACACACACACACACACACACACACACACACACACACACACACACACACACACACACACACACACACACACACACACACAGTCACACAGTCACACACTCTCCCGCTGAGGGTTGCTGGTTCCCCTCCAGGTGCTGATGCGCTACGGAAGGCAGCGCTGGCGCATGCGGGGCCGCGTGGAGGTGAGCAGTCGGCAGGTGTGGGACAGCGAGGACTATATCTTCCTGCCCCTGGTCACCGAGCTGCTGTCCATCAAAGTAAGAGCGCGGTGTGAAGTACACTCAGCAGATAGAACCTCACTCTACCAGGGAGAGCTGAATGATGGATGTGGGCGGTCATAAGGCTGATAAATAATACAACTCACGCAGAATTCAGTCGTGTTCACACAACGTTTCTAAGATGGGATTGGCGCTCATGGCCACACACACACACACACACACACACACACACACACACACACACACACACACACACACACACACACACACACACACACTAGGGCTGTCACTTTTTCCAAAAATGAAATTCGAACGAATTTCGAATGTCCATAATTAATTCAAATACATTCGAATACATTCGACACCCCCCACCCCCCCCCCCCCCCCATAGAAATATTAAAAAAAAAAAAAAAAAAAAGAAACACGACAACAACTGTTGTCGTGTTTCTTTTTATTTCTTGTGGAAATCACGTATACCTACTGAATTCATAACAGCACAGGATAAAAACACATCTTTGATAACACATTTGTAAACACAACAAGAGGAAGCTCCGACACACAAGTGCGGCTGTCTTTTACGCATTAACAATAACTGCTCGGAGCGCGATATGCGGAGCGCATGTCGTCCATGGCACACACAGCCTATATAAACGAACAATCTGTGAGGCCGACCTCCAACACGGCATGCTGCTCTTTTTATTCCTTACGGAAAGAAAATTACAAGTAGTCTCGCAGTTCTCCGTTACCGCTGCAGCTGCTTCTGTCAGCCGTGCTGTATAAGTCCCCAAACAGGCTGCCCATCGCGCCCAGCGCAGCAGCGGACTTTTCTCCCTGTCGTGTGCGATCAATGTCGGTCTCCGTTTCAATGAGCTCGTGTGAGAGGCTTTCAGTCACGAGATGTTTCTGTGCAGGGGAAAGGTGGACTAACCGGGAGAAGCGGGGATCCAGGAGGGCCGCTTTATTGAGGAAAAGCCACTCGCCGCTTTCTTCTTTATAGCGCATTTTTATAGTTCGAATGGAGAATTACACTTCGAATTCGAACTTTTCACCCCACCTTCGAACGAATATTCGAACTTCGAATAAAAAGTGACAGCCCTAACACACACACACACACACACACACACACACACACACACACACACACACACACACACACACACACACACACACACACACACACACACACACACACACACACACACACACACACACACACACACACACCCACACGGCGGTCCCCCCTGCTCCAGCTGTGTGTGTTCCTCCTCCAGGTGACGGAGCTGAAGAGCCTGGCCAACCACGTGGTGGTGGGCAGCGTCTCCTGTGAGATGCTGGACCTCTTCTGCCCGCTGCCTCAGACCCTGGCCGTGGACATCAACGACCTGGGCACCGTCAAGCTCAACCTAGAGGTGACTTGGAGGTGAGAGGTCGCCCCCCGCCCCCGCCTGTCCCCCCTGGTCCGTCCACGGGGGTCCTAGACCGTAGGGTTTGATAGTGTCCCTGATTCTCTCTCTCTCTCTCTCTCTCTCTCTCTCTCTCTCTCTCTCTCTCTCTCTCTCTCTCTCTCTCTCTCTCTCTCTCTCTCTCTCTCTCTCTCTCTCTCTCTCTCTCTCTCTCTCGCCCCCAGCCCCTTCGATAAGGACGACCAGGTGTCCTCCGCCAGCACCGTGACCAAGCGGCTCTTATCCAATCAGAGCCCTCCGGACACGCCCTCCATGCGGGAGCAGGTGTTCTACGTGAGTGAAGCCCCTCCTCCCCGCCGCCCGCACATCATGTCACCCCTTCACAACAAGCCCCTTTCCTCCCCTCCTCCTCCCTCTCTTCAGTCCTCCAGCCCCGCTCCCCGACACATCACTTCCTGTCTGCCTTAACTCCGGCTTCCCGGTTGTTGTGTTTCAGATGCCCCTCGGGGGCCGGCTCTGCCCCGCGGCGTGGGGGGGGTGTCGGGGGTGTGTGGGCAGAGTGGTGCGGAGGGCCCGCAGCTGGGGGCCGTCTGCCCGCCACACGCGGGAGAATGGGCTAGCTAGCACTAACGCTAACGGAGCTAGCGGTAGCGGTAGCACTGGCGGTAGCGGTATGTTTGAGCAGAGCTGTGGTCCCTGTAGCTGTCTGATACTGGTCGAGTAGTGGTCCCAGTGTTCCCAGTGCCTCCCAGCCGCCCGGAGAGCGTAGCCAGTGGCCGTGACGGACCACGCCGCGGACGGGCCGGCGCCGCTGCGACGGGCGGAGGAACGTGCCCACGTGACGTCCTGATTGGCCCGCTGATCACGGGTGTGTTGGCCTGTAGCCTTAGTGGGTAGCAGTTAGCGTCGTAGAGACGGAGGTGGAGGGGGGGGAACTATTCAGACAGTTAATTTATCTATCAATTAGTAAATTAGTCAAATAAAGTCAATTTGTCCAATTAAGGTTAACTTTTACCATGATTTGTGTTATTAACCAAATCTTGGTAAAGATAGATAGAATCACATTAATAATAGTTGTTCTAAAGTGCGCCCCATGGTCTTCTGGTCCGGTATCGGTGTGTAGCACTGTGTTCAGTGATCCTCTGCTCCGCCCTCGGTGTGGTGTCGTAGTAAGGTGGTGTGTAGCACTGTGTTCAGTGATCCTCTGCTCCGCCCTCGGTGTGGTGACGTAGTAAGGTGGTGTTAGCACCGTGTTCTGTGGAGCGGCTCCTTCAGCCATGAGGAGCGGGAGGCCGTGCGTCGGGACGACGTCGGGACGGCCGTGCGACTGGACGACGGTTCAGCCAGCTCTCGTTTCCGGAGCTTAATCCAATCACCATCAATCCCTGGCATGGAGACTATCCTGATTGGTTCTGAAGAGATGTAATCGAATGATCTGTGATTCAGCCTCGTTAGCCTCTAGCCCCCCCTGCTCCCACTGGTCTGAACCCTCTCTGTGGTCTCTCCTTTACTGGTCTCACTGGTCCCCTGTAGTCTCTCTCTGCCGCCCACTGGTCTGACTGGTGTATTTCTCTCTCCCCCCTACTGGACTGACTGGTGTATTTCTCTCTCCCCCCTACTGGTCTGACTGTCTCTCTCGGGTCTCTCTCCCCCCTACTGGTCTGACTGGTGTATTTCTCTCTCCCCCCTACTGGTCTGACTGTCTCTCTCTGGTCCCTCTCCCCCCTACTGGTCTGACTGTCCCTCTCTGGTCTCTCTCCCCCAGTCCCTACTGCGGCGTCAGGGCGACCCGGAAAACGGGACTCTCTGGTCCAACTCCTCCGAGTCGTCCGACGACTCGTCCAGCCCGGCGCTGGGGGGCCACGCCCACCGGCTGGCGGGGGCGTCGCCTGCGCTGCAGGCCACGCCCCCCCGACAGCTGTCCTTCGCCCCCCGCCAGCCCAGCACCTCCACGCCCTCGCTCTCGTCCAATCAGGGGGAGGACGAGCCGGAGGAGGCTGGGCCGGAGGCGGGCTTCACCCAGATGCTGGGGGCCCGCAGCTTCTCAGTGCCCAACGGCCACCTGCAGAGCTCCAAGTCGGACCCCCACCTGGGGGGGGTGGCGCCCCACGAGCCCCCCCAGCCCCGCAGCACCTCCTTCCCCAGCGTCTTCTCCCCCAGCGCCGCCCTGCTGGGGGGGCGGGCCGACGTGCTGGCAGAGTGCCACTCGTCAGAGGAGAGCGTCTGCAGCCAGGGGGGGGGCCCAGGGGGGGCCAGGACTCACCGGCCCCGGGCCCCGGAGAAGACAGAACCAGGGGGTCGGGGGGCCCGCTGGGCCGGAGCTTTGAGGAGGAGGAGGAGCAGAAGGGTTCTGAGGAACACAAGGAGGAGGCGAAGACTGAGGAGACGCAAAGGGTGAGCGGGTTGTGTGTGGTGTGTGTGTTTGAGGATGTGCGCGTGAGGATGTGTGGTGTGAGAGCGAGGATGTGAGCGTGAGGGTGCATGTTTGCTGTGTGCATATTGTGTGCGTGGTGCGAGCGTGAGCATGTGTGTGGTGTATATGTGAAGATGTGAGGGGTGTGAGGATGTGTGTGTGAGGATAGTGTGTCGTGTTGTGAGTGTGAGGTCGGTGGTGAGAGCGTGAGGATGTGTGAGCGTGAGGATGTGTGTGTGTGTGTGAGGATGTGTGTCTCTGAGTGCCGGCTGGTTCCTGAGTCTGATCTGAAGGAGCGGTTCTGATGTTGTCTCTCTCCTCAGGTCCGCTGCTCCAGCTCCTCCAGCTTCACCCAGGAGGTGGAGACGGCCCTGGAAAGCTTCGACTTCCTCAACTGCTCAGACCTCGACGAAGAGGAAGAGGAGGAGGAGGAGGAGGAGAAGCAGGGGAAGCAGGAGGAGGAGTGGGAGGAAGACCAGAAGGAGGAGAAGGAGGAAGACCAGAAGGAGGAGAGGGAGGAAGACCAGAAGGAGGAGAGGGAGGAGAAGCAGGAGGAGAAGAAGGAACAAGACATATCAGAGGAGGAGGAGAAGGGGGTTGAACCTGGCTCCGTGGACGAGGATGTGAAGGAGCAGGAAGTGGATGTGAAGGAGCAGGAAGTGGCTGTGGAGCAGATCTACGCTGGTGACAGGTCAGTCCTGGGTTCTGTCCTGATGTGTGTACTGCGGGGGCCGTGTCCTCATGGGGCCAACGGGGCCCTTCTCGGCCTCATGTTCTTCATGTTCCTGATGTTCTTCGACATGTTTCCAGCTCAGCGCGTTACGTAACCGCTGCCAAATAAGGAGCAGGAGGCAACGGTTGCTATGTGGTGTAAATCCTGCGCTGCACACGGCGGTTACTCATCCCTGCCGTGTTCCTGTTTCTATAGCGATGACCACCAGGAGGGGGAGGGGGCGGAGCTAGACATCCTCATGGAGGCTCCGGAAGGCTTCCGCAACTCGGACGAGGACTGCTGCTACTTATCGCAGGTAAAGACAACAGATGAACGCAATGAAGCTACCCAACCCTGCTAGCACTGTGGGCTAGCGCCGGGGGGATAGCACTGTGTGCTAGCCAGTGTGCCAGCACTTTGTGCTAGCCAGTGTGCTAGCGCCGTGGGCTAGCACTGTGTGCTAGCCAGTGTGCTAGCGCTGTGGGCTAGCGCTGTGGGCAAGCTCCATGGGCTAGCGCTGTGTGATATCACTGTGGGCTAGCGTTGGGTGCAAGCGATGTGTGCTAGCCAGTGTGCTAGCCAGTGTGCTAGCACTGTGTGCTAGCCCAGTGTGTTTGGAGTGTTGAACGTAAACAAGCTCCCTCTCTCCCTCCCTCAGGGGTCGAGTGCTGAGGACCTGCAGGAGGCCTGTGACGTGGAGACGGGGGCGCTGACCCAGGAGGAGGGTAAGGAGCTCAGAGGAGACTCAGACCAGTGTGAGGAGGGTCACGGAGGTTCACGGTCCCTTTCTGTTTGTCCTCAAGAGTCTGTCGGGAGGCGGGACTGTCCCTCTACCAGCACCACGGCCGCCGCATACTCATAACAGCCCCGGCGTGCCCCCCCCGCCCCGCCCAGATTTGCCAATTTATATATAAATATATATATATATATATATAATCCCAGTGTGACACTGCTGGAGCCATGGTATCCAGGAGATACCAATGACAAGCAGACTCTGCCTAACAGGAGGAGGATGTGCAGAACGAACGCCGACCGGCAGAGTGTGGGGGTTGTTATGAATCCTGATTATCATTTAGAGAAAAACATTTGATTCCAAAGCAGTCCTGCCTCCGCCCCCACATCTTTCTGCTGCTCTGCGCCAAGGCAGAACACGGCTTGACGCTTTTAATTTGAAAATTCACAAGTGTGTCTTTGTGTGGTTGTTGTCTTGAGGCCGCCGTTATTTATGGTCACGCGCGTCTCTCAGCGAGCCGGACAGGCATGGATCGGCTCACTGCTCGTCCACTCAGGGCTCGTCTCCACTACAGTGTTCGGCCCTCAGTGTTGACCTCCTGAGGACCTCTGAGGGAACACTACAGTCCAAACATCAAAGGTTCTCCTGAGGAGCCGCTGCCAACTGATGGATCTTCAATAACCACTGAACCAAAGCCCCCCCCCCCCCGTCTCCGGTACAGCATCCTGTCCACTCGGTCCGACCCAACCCAGGGAGGGGGGTTTTAATGGGGGGCGTAGGGGAACTTTTTAGGGGCTAAGGCAGTCCGGACACAATGCCCCTGTGTGTCGGGGCTCAGTCCACCAGACGGCAGCGCTGTGGAAAAACAGTTGAGGGACGGCCCTGGAGCCAGGCATTTCCCCCTTATTCCTTCAGACCGGCCTGGTCATGCTACAGAGTTCAGAGGTCAGAGGTCAATCCTGCCCAGGGGGGGCAGATTGGCTAAGAAGCTCTGCTGGATTCTGATTTCACAAAAGCCACTAAAGCCACTAGAACTGTTGAGATACACTCTGGGTGCAATATGGAGAGTACAGAGACAGGGTGGTCTGTAGAGTACAGAGCAGGGTGATCTGTAGAGTACAGGTTGGTCTGTAGAGACAGAGCAGGATGGTCTGTAGAGTACAGGCTGGTCTGTAGAGTACAGAGCAGGTTGGTCTGTAGAGTACAGAGCAGGCTGGTCTGTAGAGTACAGGCTGGTCTGTAGAGAAAAGAGCAGGATGGTCTGTAGAGTACAGCGCAGGATGGTCTGTAGAGTACAGACTGGTCTCTAGAGTACAGAGACAGGATGCCTTCTGGGAAAAACTTCACCCGAACCTGCACGTTAGTTAAGTTTAGTTCTCACTGCCGACGCGTGGCCAAATTAAAGTGAGTTTTCGGCGGCTTTAAGAGGTCGGACCCCCGTCTTTGATGGGTCTTTCCGAGGATCCACACGTTGATCATCGTTAAGCCTTACATTTATGAATGTATTCTTCGTTTTGATAGTGCCTGGTCTGAAATAAGCTCCTCACTAAGAGACCCGGTAAGACCGAATGAAGAGCGGGAACTCAGGCCAAGAGGACGTTGTTTATTTTCTGAATTGCAAACATGAGATTTACATTTTCATAGTCAACAAAAGTGTATATGGTTTTAAATGTCAATATAATGTTTGTTTAAAAATATAAAGATTTCATAAAAAAAAAAGAGAGCGTTTGTATTGTTTGTAAGTATGGCGCATGAAATGTGAAGACGTGAAACACTGGCGCCACCCCGCTGCCAGGGGAGGTCACGACATGAAGGCCTCCAGGCTAAAGCATGAGAAATTACCGTTAGCTTTTCAGCCAATCCCGGTGAGGTGTATGTGGTGGGTTTTAACGTGTTGTAAATGCATTGTATGTATAACCTATTGTGACGATATTCAGCACTTAACAAAGCACAAAAATCAAGTTAGAAAAAATTGAGAACAAAACATAAAGCTACATGTATATTTGAACAAGTGCACCTAAAATTAATAACAGTAAAACATCAGCACACTATCTCATCCACGAGTCAAAGGTGAACTAAGTGAAGGATTTAGAACACATTATAATCCAGTGTGTCACCCTTCCCAAGTGCATTTGGACGTAAACGACTGTATTGTAAACAACAACAGTGACACTACAGTGGAAAAAACATTTGAAAAGTGTATGAAAATCAAGTTCAACTAGATAGTAGTCATCCTGGTAAAACGTATTCAACCGGTAAAACGAAACGATATGACACACTTTTAAATTAAACTTCACTCTAAAACCAGTATTAATTTAAAATCCCGTTCAGTGCCTTTCCTCAACAACAATAAAGAGACGGGTATTTAAGTCACGTAGCGTTCTGAATCCGAAACAGTTTCATCAGTGGCCACAGGGCAGGAGGCCAACACGGAGCTGAGCGGCCGCTCCAGGGCGCCCCCTAGCGGTAGGAAGCAGTCACGGCGCTGAACGGCTGCTCCAGGGCGCCCCCTTGCGCCAGCAGGCCGTCATTCAGGCATGCCTTAAGGGCAGGGTAGTCAGGTGTGTCTGTGTATCCCAGAGCCATCACCTGGGTTACATACTGCTGCACCACACCTGCGGCACGACAAAAACATATGCACCATTACACACACGCACAAACACACGGTAACACACGCACAAACACACACAAATAAACACAAACACACACCCACAATCACACACACAACCTGTCATTAACCTGTGTGTTGGTTCACCCTAACAGACAAACCAGTTTCACTCACTGGAGACTCTCTTCTCCCCGAAGCAGCTGCTGAGCAGAGTGGGAACGTCCTCTAGGAACCTGGGATGGGGTCAGGGAGGGGGGGTTAAGGACTAACATCGTTATGGAACAGTCATGTTTCAATCTAAAACAGTGAGTGGAGCAAAACCATCCATCTTAACATGACATGAATACTATTAAAGGCCCTGTTGCAGTGTTCATTTTCCAACAAATTCGTGCAATTTGCTTGTTGGTAATAAAGATTTAAACTGTTATCCATTGTATTTAATGTTGGTAGGTATCATAAAACGGAATGTAATACGAATAAGTAGGTACTATTTTAGCGGTTTGCGATTGATTCTCATTTCACGTGTCCTTTCCGGCTTCGGCATACTGCATGTTTATGAAGGCCATGTGGTTAGTTGTGGTCTTAGGGAAGCAGCCTAGCCTTGGAGATGGAGAAGTTGGAGTGATTGTGTACGGGTGTGCGAGAGTGAGAGAGAGAGCACATGGTGATGTTTGGCTTCTTGTGGGCTGTCTGTCAGCATCCGCCGGGTTGGACGAATGTGCTTTGTGTATGTGTTCAATGTACATCTGTCTGATCGTATTTGCGGTAGAATGATGGTTAAATAATGTCACACCACGATCGGTTAAACTTGCAGGCAGTCATTTGCAAGTGCACTGATTGAGTGTCTGATAGGCTATACATGGCATTTATTCAGTTGATTGCTCTTCTAAATGCGCCACATCGGTACCAATTATGTGTTTGCATTGTAATGCACAACTTTGCCTCTCCTTGTTACAAATCAACACGTTAACCTGCAACGCAGCCTTTAAGTAAACAAATCCTCTGGACTCCAAAGGATTCACTGAATTAATCTGAAATCAGAGCTGTCTCCCCCTCCAGTAATGAATGGTTGAATAAGTGAGCGCAGCGTTCTGTGGTGACAGGATGTTGACCACTCACCTCTGCTTCTGTGTGCAGATGGTCTGCGGGTCGCTGGTTGAGTCCCAGGGCAGCGTGCCCGTGAGCCAGTGCAGCAGGCAGTAGCTCAGGCTCTGCAGGTCACTGCGTCGGCTAGGCCCTGAGGAGACAGGAAGCAAGTGGAGGAGACAGGTAGCACGGAGGAGGAGACAGGAGACAGGAGACACACGGTGGAGGAGACAGGAAGTACACAGAGGAGGAGACAGGAAGCAGAGTGGAGGAGAAAGGAAGCACACGGTCACGTTGATTCATGAGACGCATCCAGACCAGGACTGGACTGGAGGATGGCTGTGTTCTAGGTCCTTCCAGTAACTGATGGATGGACTGCAGCGCGTTTCTAACTAGTGGCCACTCAATTTACAATATTGCCTCAAATTCAGCCTTTCATACACAGTCACACACTGACGGCGGAGTCAGCCCCTCCGGGCGACGGCCAGCTCGTCAGGAGCAGCCAGGGTGAGGCGTCACGCTCAGGGACCCCTCGACAGAGAAGAGCAGACCAGGGTACAGTGGTCCACTCACCTGCCCCCTTGTGGGCGTCCACGCTGATGTACTCCAGAGCGCCCTCGTGTGGCGTGCGGCTGGCCTCACGGTACTCCACCTGCTGGCCCCCGGGACAGTAGCGGAAGGCGTGGGAGTAGCCAGTGAGGAACACCTGGGGACACGGAGAGACGCAGCCGCAGCGTCAGAGAGACGGCTCCCCATGCGGCGCAGAGCTCCGCAGCGTCAGAGAGACGGCCTGCACTAACTGAGCTTGTAGCGCGTAGCTGTGTGCAGGTTTCAGTCGGGGTCACGCGGTCACAGAGGGGGAGTGTGTGTCTCTTCAGATCTCGTCACCTGGGAGGGGTCCTCCGTCGAGATGTAGATGTTCTCAGCGTTGATGTCCCCGTGAACCGTACTCGTTGGAGTGGATGAAGGTCAGAACGTCCAGCTGTGGGAGAAACAAGAAGAAACACTGTTGTTACCGCGAAGAGGGCCAGACATCTCCGGCCCTTTGAGAGCATTCTGGATCCTCTCATGTCAGAGAGACAACTCACGATCCTGCAGGCCAGCTGGAGAACCGTTCTCTCGGACGGGAGTGTGGCTTGGCTCTCCAGGATGGACTGCAGGGTCTGGCCCATGCTGGGGGAAGATCAGCAACCTACCGAACCCACAGAGGAGTCTCACCAGCACACTGGATGGAAAACTAAAGAAGAGCCTGGATAAATAACCACTTCTGACCTGTATTGGAGTGCATGGAGACCGAAAGCCCACACAGGGGGGCAGTCCGAGAAGCCAGCCTGTTGCTTTTGATCCACTTTTCCACTTAAGACAGATATAAGAGTCGGTCAATTATGCACAGATATATATGCACAGATAAACCAACATAAACATAAAGGAAACTAGGATTATGATGTAGTGGACATCATAGTGTACCGAGCCCATCGTAAAACAGAGTAGCAAGCTCTGAACACCATGTGTTCACGGCCCGGAGGGGGGGCGAGTGAACCCACCAGGGTTGGAGGAGTGAACCTAACAGAGGGTTGGAGGTGAACCACCAGAGGGTGAGAGTGAACCACCAGAGGGTGAGAGTGAACCACCAGAGGGTGAGGAGTGAACCACCAGAGGGTGAGAGTGAACCACCAGAGGGTGAGAGTGAACCACCAGAGGGTGAGAGTGAACCACCAGAGGGTGAGGAGTGAACCACCAGAGGGTGAGGAGTGAACCCACTTGATGAGACTTTAGCAGCGCGCTGCAGGAAGTTCTGCTCGTTGAAGATCCGACCGTCTTTAGCGCCCTGCGAGGAAGAGGAGGAGAGGGGATCAGGCATCAAGGAAAAATGAGTTTGGAGTATTGATGATATTTAAAAAAAAATAAGAAGAAGATATATAATGAAAACCTGGACGGGTGACCATCCACCTTGGACTCACCAGTTTGAGAATGTGTTTGGATTCCTTAGAGTTGGAGGCGAAGGCTTAGAGGGAAACAAAACAAGAGGTGAGGAGGAGGCCACACAACATGAACCTTCAGCTCCACACGGCTCCTGGATCTCCTCAGTCACCTTCGTAGACCAGGTCCGTCTCCGTCTGACTCAGCAGCTTCCCCAGCCTCCACTTCCTGCACGCCGTGTCTGTAAGCTCCTCCTCTTCCTGCAGCGGTATCACAGCAGACACGCGCTTGCCGCTCCTTGACTTTGCCTTCGACCCCCGGCCTGCTCGCGTGCACACACACACACACACACACACACACACACACACACACACACACACACACACACACACACACACACACACACACACACACACACACACACACACACACACACACACACACACACACAAAGGTTAGTTATACGGTCAGTGCTGGTTAAGAACTGCGTAGAAGGACAACCTTGACGTACGGATGTGATTGTGACGTACGACCCAGCTCTCCTTCTGAGGGGACGTCTGGGCGGGCTTAGGCCCCGGGCTGGGGTCCCCTCCGGGGGAGGTCCTGAAGAACGGGGAGGGGGAGGTCGAGAAGTTGTCTGCTGAGGTCTCCTTTTCCTCCACCTGCCGCTCACACACTGACCTGCCCCTTCCTTTAACTAACACACACACACACACACACAGACTTTACGTGGGCCCAGCAAAACAGACGCCAGGGCATGGTGGAAGGTGCTGGTTTGAGTCCCAGGTGGCGGTGACGTAGGACGAGTTCAGCTCACCTGGCGTTGGGGCCTTCTTGGCCGGCGGGGCGTTCAGACCCTCCATCCCATCTTTCTGTTTGAGGGCAGTTGGTGTCTTGCCTTTTAGGGGAAAATGGCTGAGAATCAACCAGGTGATCAGCTCCGAAATAAGAGCGTTATCTTTGTCCAAAACGTCGAAATATCTCAGGGACTCCAGCTTCTGACTTCACACGTTGAGTTTGTAGTGATGAAGGTGTGTCTTCACAACTAGAGCTTTTCCGATACGATACTAGAATCTGGAATTCCTCCGATACTGCAGTATTGGGTATTGGTGAACCTATGCGCCGATCCGATACAATCAAATGATAGCTCACTTACTACACAGGCAGAGAACCTCATAAACACGTGCAGTGTTATGCTCACGCTTAACTAGAAGAATAAAAAATTATTATTATAATTATAGATTATAAATGTAAATGATCTAGTTCTGAAAAAACAAGATGCTTTATCATATATATTCTGAATCGGCCGATACTCAAGTTCAGGAATCGGAAAGTAAAAAAAATGGGATGTGAACATCTCTTCTTCACATTACACACAAGCAGGTGTCTACCTCTGGCTCTCCCCCCTTGGGGAGGACAGGAGAGGCATCCTGGAGGGGAGCTGGATCTTCTGCGGGACGTTTCCCCCGAATGGTATAGCAACGCGGCGACCCCAGAGGAGGCCGGGGGAGACGGAGAAGGAGACGGAGACGGGAGAGAAACTGCCCGAACCTGAAACCGATACAGACAGGAATGGTATCGTTCACCCAGACAGAAACAGAAACACCTACACTCCAACCGGATCGTCCCCTTACTCTCTCCAGAACCACAGCTTGTGTCGTCTCCCGATGGTCCCGCCCCCGCTGGAGCCGGAAACTTCTCGCCACAAGACGGGCAGAATCGGAAATCCGCTTGCAGCTTCGTCCCACATTGAGGGCAGAACTGAAACGGCATCCTGCAGACCAGCCGAAAGCAGAGGGTTCAGATTTTAGATGATGGGAGCGTATGAGCTTCGACTCAGAGCTCCTAAAGGTTCGATTGCGGTTACAAAAATCCTTTAAATGACAAATGAAACCAATAACTCAATAAGTAGACTTTTTCTTGAAGGGTTAAGCGTGGCAGGAGCAGGTCGGGTTATTATGAGGACAGACATTCATGTTGGTTAGTTTGTCAAAGGACCGATGTTTGTCATTCAAATATGAGTTATTTTGAGCAACAAGTCGTTGATTGATCATTATGTGTATTGTGTTCGATTGGCCCTGTAGTGAATCTGGGACCCTAACCCCAACCCTGGGCTCCAATAGTTCACCCGAACCCCACATGAAGTTAGCTTTGTGAAGGAGACGAGTAAAATTCTGACACAAATCCGGTTCATTCACATTACGTTTTGCGGTGCGATACACTTTCAGTTTCTATTCTGCTTCTACTTCCTATGCTTCTGTTCCCAGCAGCTGAAACCTGAAGTAACGCTAACTATCTAACACATAACCAAACTAACCCAGAGGGTCCAAGGAAGAGACTACTTTAAACCAGCCTCCTTTTGTACCTTATTAAACCGTCATAATAAGCTGTCATCTTTAGTACCTTATTTTTATTATCCTGATGTTGTTTACAGCTCCAAGTTCCGGCAGCTTGCTATGAAGTGGACCTTCTTCTACTCTAAGAGCAGTCGGACGTAGCCCTGTTCATGAGCTGCTGCCGCCTAGCGGAGGCTCGGGATTATTACACTGTTGCACTAGAATTGTAAAATTGTTTGCCCAAAAAAAGGTCTCATTCCAATACATATTATAAAATCGATATGAATGGCGTCAAGAATTTGGAGTCGTTCGAATTAAAGCATGGTAAATAATGAGTATAGATAACAGCAACTTTGTGCCTTCTCATTACACATTATTCCCACAGAAAGATGAGTTAAAGCATTAAATATTAAAGTCATTATTTATGGTAGGCCTAAATAATGATCCTCAGTTCAGACTTTTCTAGAAACTTTTAATCAAAACCATTCTTCACAAATGCGTCTTTTACAAATGAACACAAACAAAGAAATATCAATCGATGCTTTCACACGATAAATAAAATATATTTATTTTTGCATAGTTCACATATTTTCCATTTGAAAGACTCCAATATATGACTCGGATGGTGTGTATTTGGCATCGGTATCAAACTACCATTGAAAAAACATTCCAACATGGGATCTAGAATAGTGTTAACTATTGGCATTAAATGTAAATCATGGGCGCTTTATTTACTAACTTTACACATACTTGGCAGCACAACTATAAAACCTTTCATGGGGTTAAGTATTTATACTGCCATCACATTATGCTGTATACCATTGTCTTTGCTATTCAGTGTCATAACATGATCAGAGGGTTTCAGTCTTGGTGCCTCAGGTGATTGTTGTTTACCTGAGGGGGAAACTCATTCTTACATTCCTAAATGGGACCGACCCTCATTATGGGGGCTTTAAGCTGCCTTAATATTACTGGAGGTCCATCAGATGTCCAACAGTATCTCTTCAGATGGTATTAACCAATGAACAAGCAGTAAGGCCCGGGGACATTTAGTAAAACATGGCGTTGTTTTGGTGGGTCATGACATGGTGTTGTCATGACCCTCTGTTTCCTACACCCCAGCTTTTTGATGCTTTCTATACCTAAATCAGATTTGTGTTATGTTAGCCCTGAATAAAATATAATCAGTCACACAAAAGTAGTCCAATCAGTGGCCGACTCATTAGTCCCTGAAAACAGGAACAAGCTGTGGTCGTAGTGTTGCTGATTGGCTGATAAAATGAACCAATCAGGCTTTTCTTTACTTGAGTTACAAAAATATTAACAGCTTTTCTGGTGACTTGCAGTTCCTATTATCAATATTTTTTATTAAAAAAAATGATTAAAATGATGGACCGGTATAGGGATTATAGAAAATACTAATAAAAAATCTGTTTTATTTTAATAGCACAAAAAGTCAAACAGGCACGTGCTGTCCTCTGAAATACAGTGTGGACTTCCTATAGATGATGATTCACCAGCTCTCTGTGGCATGGACATGGAATTAAGGGCTGGTGGGAGAGACATGCCCTGTGTGACAGAAACACGCTTCATGCTGCTGGTGACTGTAAACAATGATCGTTATTATTGTGGCTGTTGACCCGAAGGTTCCTCACACTTTCCTCCTGGGTTGATTGACTATATTTTTTATTAAGAAATGTATTTCATTAAATAGGAAGAGGAACTGCCATATTAGGGTATCTATGTTTGGTATCTGAGCCTCAGCATAGGGTGAATGGGAGGACGTGGTGATGAACGTAAAAAGAAACTTGGTGATCGGACCGTTAAAACATCGGTCGAACGAGTGACGGAATCAACCGCTAAAAACAACAAACACAATCCAAGTACATAAACTAACATGGAATAGGGCTATCATTATGTATACTCAAACGGACCGTTGCTCGAAAGAAGAAAAGAGAAGGGAGCCCCGCGAGACCAGAGAGGTCGCTTCGATACGACCAGCGAGGTCGCTTCGATACGACGCAACTACAGAGATCCGAACCGACAGACGGCCGCTGGAAACAACGCGGAACATCAGCTCGCTTCCTGTTCCTGCCCTTTGTCCTCACTTGCCCAACCCACCCCCAGCCTCCTCATCCTCGTGCCCCTTGGGAGTCGGGCCCCCTGGGGTGGCCCCCCGGCCACTAACAGGCACACTTGCCGCCCTCCGGGGGGGGGGGCTGGTCCAGGGGGGCGGGCCCGGTGCCGTTGGCGCGCACCGTGCCCTCAGGGATCCAGGAGCGGTCCACGCAGCGCTCCATCCGCCGCATGATGAGGTCCAGCAGCACGTCCACGGCCCCGCCCACGTTCTGCCCATTGGCCGCGCTCGTCTCGAAGTACGGGATCCTGGGGGCGGAGTCAGGGGTCATGGGTCAGAGAGGAGAGAGAGGGGGTCGCTCCACTATAGTTAAGAAGGTTCTACTTTAATCTTCCAAGCGAAGAGATGGGTTCAGGACAGCAGCAGAACTTAAAAAGATTAAATTCAAATAGGACTAAAAAAGATATATTAATATGAATGACTCTTGCAATGTCTATAATTTCCACTCGTTCATAGCCTAAAATGTTCCGGAGTCAATGCTGATGATTTCAATAATGGTATCAATTCAATTAAATCCCATAACTGATATATTCTAGAAATAAACATGCCTGCCAGTGCCAGCCTGTACCTCTCTCTCTGTTTACAAGAAACTTATTAACGACACTCCCAAGCCCCTCCCACTCCTCATAAGCCCCTCCCACCCCCATAAGCCCCTCCCACCCCAATAAGCCCCTCCCACTCAGGCGACCCAGCAGCCGAGCTAGTCCACGTCACACAGCTTCAGAACTGTTACTGAGTTCTTAAATCCTTAAACTCTGCCAGCGTAGTAACTAGGAGGGGCGTCATCTCACACTCTAGGACTTTAATTAAACTAATTGCTTTAACAAACAAAGCAACTCATCTGCATAAAGGCGTAAACAACAACAGTGTGTCTCCGCCCCAACTGGGCCACATCAGGTCCAAATGAGGATGGTGTCCTCAGAGTCTCTCCTCTGTCGACCCCAGTGTCCCGAACACGTACAGCCACCTGCTCCCTGAAGGCGTGTCCCACCAACAGCTTGTCAGACCAGGATATTGTATAAAGGCGGACCAATATTTGTCTTCCTGGGACCGTCGTATACTCCCTCACTCCCCTGAAGAGGGCCGGGCAAACAGAGATCACGGCCTCCTAGACAAACGCTGGGGGCCCCGGTTCTACAGGGCCCGGGTTCTACAGGGCCCGGGTTCTACAGGGCCCGGGTTCTACAGGGCCCGGGTTCTACAGGGCCTGGGTTCTACAGGACCCGGGTTTTATAGGGGCCGGGGTTCTACAGCAGGAGGTTCTGCAGGGCCCTGGTTCTACAGGGGTCAGGGTGCTACAGGGCCCCAGGTTCTGCAGGAGGTTCTGCCACCATGCGAGAGCCACGTACCCGTACTTGTCGGCCAGGTCGCGGGCCTCCTCCTCCTTCACCGCCCGCTGCTCACTCAGATCGCATTTGTTCCCACATAGAACGATGTCTGGGTTCTCACAGTAGGCGTGAACCTGCAGCTGACCTGCAGACACAGCAGAACCAGAGAACAGGAGAACCACAAACACCGTTATGAACCAGAGGACAACAAAAACAACAACAAAGTCTGAGCAGATCTTCAGTAAACACCAACCAGACAGCGATTGTTGTGGCTCAATTTGTTTTGTCAAGTAAACAAACATTTATTCTAGATAGATTCCCTGCAGCCTGAGCTTTAATTAACCTGATTTTAAACAATGTCCTTTTGAATGAAACCCCTCCACCCTCAAAGTAACATCCACAAAGTAAGAACTTTCCCTAAAGCGGTCTGAGGAGAAACCTGGAGGAACATCTTGAGAGGTTCTTAATATACTGATATATAATATAATACAAAGGTGATGGTGGCAGTGGAGGAGGCTCAGTTTGAATCAGATGAACGACTCACTCATCCAGTTCCGGACGTTGAGGAAGCTCTGCTCATTGGTCAGGTCGAAGAGCAGCAGGAAGCCCATGGCATCCCTGAAGAAGGCCGTGGTCAGACTCCGAAACCTGAGGAGAAACAAAGACAGGACGTTAGACTCCTCTGGTCATGGACTGAACCATCACACAGAGATGGGGGTGACAGACGGTAAGACCAGCGAGGGACGCCTTGAGTGGGAGATTCCGGGATACCGATAAATTCACAATGTGTTGTCCTTCTTTAGCTGTCAGGGAAACTAATAGATCTTCGTTATTGGAAAAAAACTGAGCTGTTGTAAAGTCTTTCAGCCATTCATCGCATCTTTTACAAAGCGTTTCATAAACACATGTCATAAACACATTTATGAAACAGCCTTGAATATATCCTTCTCTCAAGTAACCCTTCTGACGGATCACAGATCACAAGTCACTTTGGATAAGCGCGACTGCTAAATACCCTAAATAAATAAATGAAAAGTAATTATATTGAAGAAGAACCACAGGTCTGTGTATGCAATGTCACTGGCTTACCGACGATATAAAGCAAGGGAGGGAGAGAGAGAGAGAGAAGAGAGAGAGAAGAGAGAAGAGAGAAGAGAGAAGAGAGAAGAGAGAGAGAGAGAGGGGAGAGAGTGAAGGGAGGGAGGGAGAGAGGGAGGATAGAGAGGGTAGAGGGAGAGGGAGGAGAGAGAGGGAAGTGAGAAAGGGACTCTGTACCTCTCCTGCCCGGCTGTGTCCCACAGCTGGATGTGGATCTTCTGCCCCTTGCCGGTGGCTCCATCGGGTCCGTTGGCCTGGTACAGCTTCAGAAGACGGGGGGGGGGGGGGGGGGGGAACAAGCACACAATATTAATATTCAAGAGTCATACTGCAAGTTCCTCATACGGTATGATCGGTGCAGAAATAACAACGTCCGCCCGGTTATGTTTAGGTTTGTGGTTTTTTTTCCACAAGAGATTATATCGGTGGTGATCAGGCAGTTCTCTGTAAAATAACACTTAATGACAATGAGCAACATTACATGTCAATGTAAACGTCAAATAAAAGAAACAATCAATGATACAGACTGACAAGTTCTGTTATATCATTGGCTACAGAATAATGATTAATAAAAATAAATACAGACTTCTACCAGTTTGAAAATCACAAACCAAACAGCGATGGAAGATAAAGTTTTCACTCTGATCACATAAAAACACTTTCTTTTAGGAATTAACCATAAATGACTCTATGATTGCAGATATTTCAAAGGATCGCAATGCATTGTACATAGTAAAGGATTAGGGCCGTGCAGTGTACCATGATCCGTACTGTATCGTTACATTCGTGCACTAAGAGACCGCCCAGCAGGTTCATATATGATGTTGGCCGTGGTAGCGTTCATGTTCTTATGTGATTAGAGGCTGTGTCAACAGCATTAGCTGAGTGTTGTGGTGTTTGCCAAGTATTATAATGTTTATTCTGAAGGAGTGTACTACGGTTCTGTCTTAGTCATCCTCTGTGTGTTACTCAGAACCCTTTGCAGTGTAGTGCTTATCAGTCAGGCTTTTGTTAGAAGAGCCTTGTTTCATGGTGTGCAAATGTAAGAGTTTAAGCTTTCAATGTACACTGAAAAAAAGAGTTAGAAACACTTCCACCATGGGGCCTGACTTTAACGTTTGGGAGGTTTCTGCTCACCACCCTCTTTTCTCTGAAGTCAATCCCGACCGTGGTGATGAACTTGGAGTTGAAATTCCCGTCCGTGTACTGGTACAGGAAGCTGGTCTTCCCAACTCCTGAGTCTCCCAGTGCTAGGAACTTGATGAGGTAGTCGTAATCACCATCAGACATCGTGAGTCTGTCTCTAGAGCAGAAGGAAAACACGCAGACAAAACAAGACAGGTTTCCCTCAGAACAAGCAGATTCTTGCCAGAAGAGGTGACTTGAGTCTACGCTGAACGATTACCACATTATCATTTCATTTTTAATGTGTTCGCTATGCACTCAGCTTCAGGACAAAAGGAAGAGCAGCACGGCAGTAAAGCTGTTTAACCAACAAGGCGAGGTCTTCTGACGGAGTTGCCATTGCAACATATCCTGGATCTTAATCTCAGGGCAGATACGCAACAGCAGTTGCGTATAAATGTAAGGCATAAAGGGTCTCTCACAATGTCCTACCAATGTGTGTGTGTGTGTGTGTGTGTGTGTGTGTGTGTGTGTGTGTGTGTGTGTGTGTGTGTGTGTGTGTGTGTGTGTGTGTGTGTGTGTGTGTGTGTGTGTGTGATCCCCCATTCACTCAACATATTGATGCTGGTGAAGAACATTGCTTGGACTATAAAATCCATAACCTTAATTCAATAAAATCTAAACTGCCACGTTTGACTCTGAATGGCACTCCTGCACTGTGAGTCTAGCGTACATCACATGACCACGGGGATTTAGACACTTCACATTCTTTAGCCATAATGAGCCTTTCAACTCGGTTAGTAAGGAGCTTAGTCTCTGGAGCAGTACCTATGGGAACGCACTGGGAGGAATGGGTTGGCACGCTTTAATAGATAATGTCAATGGAGAGCCATTCATCGTCCTTTAGTATTATAATGCAGCCTAGCGAGAAAGAAATGCAGAAAGATCGATATGAATCTACAAAAGTTAAAAACAAGAAGCTATTAACCACAGACGACTCATCAGAGTCACTGGAACTGGGACAGTTAAAAAAAAAAAGCGAGCATTTAGAGGAAACCGATGCACACGTCCATCCTATTGCCGACGTGAATACCAATTATTCATCATTTAAAAAGCCATTCTAGAGCTGCCAGCCTAATACACACAGTTACATAACCATTCACATAGTGTCATGTTGTCTCTCAATAGTTATCTGGCCACGTTTTACAGCCCTTCCTGAAAATAGTTTTTTTTTCCAACAGTCTAAATTACATCACAGCCTTTTCAAAAGTCACTTCTTGTATTTGAACGGATACAACTATTTACTACTATAGCAACTATTGCAACAACTGAACCGTTTGAGAATACAAATGCAGTCTACATTCTAATCGATGAAACAGTTATCAGCTCCAGCACCAGGATCATCATCATCATCATCATCATCATCATGTTACAGGCTGAGGCAGCGGTACACTTGTACACCTGTCCTGGTAGCAGCTGCTTTGCTCCAACACCCCTCGCACCTATAGTGTCCGCTAAAACATAACGGATCCGTGGACCCAGTCCCACAGGGCCTACCCTGGCAGGGCCCTTCCCACAGGGAAGACGGATACGAGGAGAGGCCCCGTAAGTCGACTACCACACGTACCGAGGCCCCTGACACCCCGTTACGCACACACAGGACCCTGACACCCCGTTACGCACACACAGGACCCTGACCCTTATGCACACAGGACCCTGGGACGTGTTACGCCCGCGGCCCACACATTCTTCTACGCTTCGGAGAAACTTAAGTTATGGTTTTGCCATGAAGCCTCGCTGACGCACTCATTGCTCAATTGATTGTTCGACATAACAGGCGTTTTAAAAGAGGAGACATCCATATCGAATCGACCTCAGCTGGCCCTCATGTGCTCGAGCGGTCAGGTGACCTTCTCACACAAAAACAAAACTTTAGAAGCCGCCGCCCCCCCCCCCCCCTCGCCGGAGGAAACATCCAAGACTGCACCGAGCCTCTGAAAAGGCTCCCGAACCAGGTGTTAACCCCTTATGGTTCTCAGGGGTTAGCGCCTGTCCGCGGAGATCGTAGATGGCATATTAGTAACATCAATGAGCTGCAGATGTTCATTCAGGGGTTTGATGTGAACCCAGAGAGCTGTGAGAAGACATGTCCACCTGGGACCGGAGGAGACGACGAAACCCATTTACATGTTGGCCCCGAGCAAAGAACGAAATCAGAGAATTGTTTGACTTAGTCTCTCAAGTCCTTCAGGATCGGTATGTGAGGTACTTCAGCAGACTTCTACTGCTTCTTGGCAGTCTGGATAAGAACTAACTGATGCTGTTTTCCCGATTAACATTTCCTGAAATTAAAACTTACCAGCCGCAGTGTTGGCACACAAGGTTCCGGGGATCGAAGGCACTTTATGGTTAAGCTTTTCCTAAAGTTAAACTTTGTCAAAAGTTTTCTCAGTCGCCGCTTTGATCCATTTGTTGCACTGCCTGACAACGAGGTTATAATAGATATTCCACTTTGGGTGAGTGTGTGGTGTCTGAGCAGATCAACCAAGCGTAGGTCTGCTGAGCGGCTCCTCCCCCAGACTCCATCCTCCGCCTCATGAGGAAACATCTACCAGCAACATGGTGGTCTGTGCGTCACTCCAGGTCGCCAACACAGGGCTAGATCAGAAGGTTCTCAGTCCATGCGTCGAGTTCACACTAGTGTTACACGGTTGGGTGTTATTGCCATGTGGGCAAAGAACACCCTTTTCGAATCCACTCGGAACCAAAAGTAAACGATCGTTTCTTTCTGGCTCGAGCCAGCCGCCAAACCCTTTGAATGCTGAACTGTAACCGTAACGGTGGCCTCATGCCAGTAACGGTACCCGCCGTGACGAAAGGGTTCATGGATGTGTTTACAGTTTTTGTTCAATAGCTTGAACACATTTTGCAAAATTCGGCTCGTTGTGTCAAAACTCAACAAACAAGCAAATAAGACACAACACTGGGCAATAAACCATTCACATCTATGTCAAATTTAAACTCGGCTATCGAATTCTAACAATTCTTTGTAAAAATGGCACTCTGATGACAAAATGATACACACTTGCATCATATGAATACACTTTCAGATTAGCAGCAACACACTGGTCTACTTTATATAAAACACTGCAGTCTTTCATGTTCACTGTTTTTATTCAGTTCCACAGAGGGCATGTTTTCACCACAACCAATAGATCAAATACTAAATACTGTACATTGCAGTACTGTACATTACAGTGCAGTAAATACAGTTTGAGCAAAGAAAAAGAAACCCTACTGTACTGGTAACACAGAAAAACATGGCAATTGTGCGTGGGTGTGCTTATGGATCCTGCCGTCTGTTGGGGTCTGGCTGTAGGATCTCATCAACATCACAAGCAATGTTTTCTCCCGCTATGCATCGGGTGAAATATTGCCTTGTGTGCCGAATCCATCCATGGATTGACCTTAAGTCGATGTCTCTGCAGGCCTGTTCCAATGCCTGCAGAAGAGGCATGCGATCATGTGGTTGGCGGTCATATACGCGCCAAAAAACCTTCCATGGGGTTTAGAAATGGTGGGTAAGGGGCAAGTATAGGACTTCAAATTGAAGATGGTTGGTGAACCAGCTGTGGACCAGAGCAGCCCGATGGAAACTAACATTATCCCAGACAACAACAAACCTGGGCTGCTCTGGTCGGTCCTGTACAGCTGCATCGTGAAGTGCATCCAGAAATGTATGTTCGATATTGAAGGGACCTAGTTTTGCTTGATGGTGCAGTAGCCCTTGAAGGCTTATGGCAGCACACAATGAGATAGGCTATTTCCCCCGCGCTGCCCCGGGACTTGCACAATTGCCCTTTGGCCAATTATGTTACGACCCCGTCGTCTTGTTTTGCTGAGGTTGAATCCAGCCTCATCAATGTAAATAAATTCATGAGGCTGTGCAGCTCCAACCATCTCCAAGACGCTCTGTAACAAATCAAAATGCATGTAATACATATTTCGGATGGCATTACTCAAAACACTAAATTACAGTACTACACATACAGAACCCCCACCCCATCAAACAGGTACCTGGTACTG
Organism: Gadus chalcogrammus; assembly: GCF_026213295.1. Classification (NCBI taxonomy): domain Eukaryota; kingdom Metazoa; phylum Chordata; class Actinopteri; order Gadiformes; family Gadidae; genus Gadus; species Gadus chalcogrammus. Next base: position 26,592,994 of record NC_079425.1, on the reverse strand, counting down.
CTCTGAATGTATCTATGTGGTACTGATACAATGGCACATATTCAGCTGTAACTGGATGACACCAATACTGTATTGTAAATGTAAAGGACTGTAACACTTACCTGTACATATTCACGTCGAAGTCCTTTGACCCTGACACTGTTCCTCTCAAATGGGACCCTGTACAATTGCTTCATGGTAACTTGGTGCTTTACCAAGATGCGTCTGATAGTGGAAATGCTTACTCGCTCTATGTTATTGAATACTTCTCTATCTGCAAGTATTTTTTGCTTTAGCTGGTTGAGACAGATTGCATTGTTTGCTCTGACCAGGTCCACAATGGCAAGTTCCTGCTGTTGGGTGAACAGGCGTTGGCGTCCACCCCGAGAAGGTCTTCTAGTCATTCTATAGAAAAAAGCGACCACAAAATGTGACTGTATTGGTTTGCTTCTTTTTTACAGTACTGTATATACTGTACTTTACTGTATACACCATCGAAAGCACTGAAACACCTCAATGTAGGTAATCACAGTATGTCACAAAACTACCACTTTCGTTCAAAAAGGAGCATTAGCCACCCTGCAATACAGTACATGTGATATGGTACAGTACTGCAAATACTCTAGATACAGTCTAAGTAGAGTAGAAAGTAGAGAGTTGAGGACATACCTGTTTTCCAGTCGGAGTGTCCTTATGGATGAAACTGTGAAACGGCTTAGATTAGGGTGGACTCTCTGCCCAGCTTCCTTCATAGTCAGACCATGTTTTATGACATGGTCCACCAAAGTTGCTCTTATGTCATCGGAAAAAATGTTCCGTGCACGGCCTCTTCCACCAAGTCCTCCTCTATGTCTCTGTCCTCCTCTACCTCTGCCTCTGCCTCTTGCTCTTCCTGCATCCATGCTTGCAAAGTTCTCAAAATGGTTTACTGTAACTGAGGCCTTTTTGTAGCTGGCTGATTGGTGTTCAGATTTGGAAGAAAGTGTTTTCAGGTGTGTATGTAAGTATTTTCAATTAACCAATGTGGTTAGGATTTTGAATAGATGTGTTTTCCCAATGGTACAATGAGATGTCATTTTTGAATTCAGTGTCTTATGTATGAAATAGTGTGTAGTGTGCAGGAGCATGTGTGTTGCAGTAAGGAACAAGTGTGTTGCACAATTACAACTAAAGTGCAAAGCAGCGCTTTCGTTTAAGGAATGGATACATGTGTTTAAGGTATAGAAACAAAAACTTCAAGTTGTGTTACTTTAGTCTAAGCATGTGTCTATGCTGTTCAAGCAATTGAAAAAAACTGTAAATGGCCTACTTTACGTTTTCATAAAAGTGATTGGATGCAATTCTTCTTGTGGACTCTGTTGACCCTGTGGGGCCAACTCAGGAGGTAGAGTGGGTTGGCTAGTAACCTGAAGGTTGCTAGTTCGATGCCCGGCTCGTCCTAGCTGAGTGTCGAGGTGTCCTTGAGCAAGGCACCTAACCCTAAAACTGCTCCCGACGAGCTGGCTGTTACCTTGCATGGCTGACTCCGCCGTCGGTGTGTGAACGGGTGAATGTGAGGCAGTATTGTAAAGCGCTTCGGCCGGCCAATTGTTAGAAAATCGCTATATAGAATGCAGTCCATTTACTGGTCCTAGTGGTGTACTGGCACCAGTGGTGTACTGGTCCTAGTGGTGTACTGACACTAGTGGTGTACTGTACTGACACTAGTGGTCCTAGTGGTGTACTGGTTCTAGGGCTGTACTAGTGGTGCACTGGAAAGGGTCGGAAAATATTCAGAGCAACGATATTCAGAGGGCTGGTCATGTGGTACAAACTGATCCAATGAGCTTGAACCAAAAGTCTGGGTCTGATTAGAAGGAGAATATTCCACACTAACGTCCAAAGTCAGATAACACAACATATTTTATTTTGTACAAAAGGATAATTCCCATCATTCCACGGCGTCTTTACTCTGAGGTTCAGGGGGGGGCGGAACCGGGGCCTGCTCCGCGGCGGGCGCCCCCCAGACCCCCGCTGGTGCCTGGTCCTGGGCGGGGTTCTGGCGCCGGTAGTAGGGGCCGTAGATGTAGACCCCCCGGCGGTCCCCAGGCACATGGCTACGGCCATCTGGGGGAAGGTGATGCTCCGGCGGAACATGGTCTCCTCTGGTCTGGGAACCGGCCGACGCTCCGGAGCATGAGGAGAACCTGGAGAGAGGAACGGGAAGAGTCACCTCTACTGCCCGCTTTTACTTTGTAACTGGACGATTCGCCCAAAATGATAATAATTGTCATGCAGTATGTGTGGGAGAGTGTGTGTATATATATATATATATATATATATAAACAAAACACATGCACACACACACAACACACACACACACACACACACAGATATCGTTCTATTTTAACCTCGGAATGAATTACAATGACATGCTAAAGTCACTTGCTGTTAGGCAAGGAGTTATTACAAGTAAGAGGCAGTGGCACTTAATTAGGCTGCTAAAAATGCACGGGTACAGTCGAAGACAATATGATGACCTCGGTGACGAGATAGACTTTATCATGCAACAGCTGAAGGGAAATGGAAACCTGCATGGATACAGATGGATGTACAGCAAATACATGAAATTATTAATTATCATTTGGCATCCTTGCAAATGATAATTATATCTGGCATACCGATTATAAATGAAAACCATATGGAATCTGCATCAATGGTTGCATAGACAGCTTTTCCCGTAAAATAATTTGGCTTAAAGCGGCATACACCAGCAGTGATCCACATGTCATTGGAGGCTACTTTATGGAGGCCTAGAGGAGTTCGGTGGCTTCTAAGGTCCGCCCCGACACTTGGTGCTGGTGTAGCTGTCAAAACGAGGTCCATCCTCTATCACGTCACCGAGGTCATCATATTGTCTTCGGCTGTACCCGTGCATTTTTAGCAGCCGCTGCCTAATTAAGTGCCTCTTACTTATTAGAACCCCTTGCCTAACAGCAAGTGACTTTAGAATGTTATTGTAATTCATTCCGAGGTTAAAATAGAACGACATGCGTCTAACCCCTGCTGCAACAATAGACAACCACAACATAAAACACAACATAAGTATCTCGTTCCCACGAATTATTAAACTGTGGCCACAAAATAATTATCTTGTTCCCACAAATTATTAAACTGTGTCCACAAATTAGTTATCTCGTTCCCTTAATTTATTAAATTGTGTCACCAGATTATTAAATCATGCAAACAGATCACTAAGTCGGGAAAACAGATCACTAGATCGGGAAAACAGATTATTAAGTCGGGAAAACAGATCACTAAATCGGGCAAACAGATTTATTTATTTTTCCCAGATGTCACCAGAGGGGCTCCGTAAGAAGCCTCTTGGAGCTTAACTTGACAAAGATACTCCCCCAGTTGGGACCTGAAATATACATTATATGTCGAATTGTAGGTTATCGTCTAAATTAAAATGTTTTCTGAACTTACCGGAGTTATTAGAAGGCACAGAGGATGAGAGACAGCCAAATCTAATACTTATAGGAAAGCTTGGTCAAGGACCACAGGACGAAACATGTTCCACAACCGGGTACTACAGGAAGGTTAGACGCGGTTCTCGCGAGAACTGCTCAATATCTCGCGAACGTGACTGCGTGTCATCTAAATGTTAATAATATAAAAATGTATACACATTTGTTGTGTGTATATTTATTAGGAAGATATCAAGATGTGCCCCCTTCATTAACTGTATATGTCCATACATTCAAAACTATAATCGTAAAATTAGGAGGCCTTTATGCAATTTTGAATAACATTTAAAAAATATATATTTGTATCAACCAACAGAACTATACTATATTGAGGAAAAAATGAAATTAACACATTGCACTGATAGATATTTTCTTTAATTTATACAAACTGTAGTTAGTTTTGTAACTTTTATTGTGAAGTAAAGTAACACTTGTACCGGAAATGTAGAGTATAAGGAAGTTGACGAAGTTGCCTCCGTCTAGTTTGTGATTCACAAGCTGGTGGAAGTCTGGATTCATTTATTAATCATTATTACTATATTCTGTAGTCAATGATCTAACAGAACATGTCAGTCTATATCCATGATGGTTAATTTTGTTTGACGTTTAATGTTGCTGATCGTCGTCAAGTGTTAGAAATCAACTATTTGGTTGGAATATCGGACAATATTATCGATCACTAATCGAAGACAGATTGTTTCAATGACAAGGGGATTGACGCCACGATGGAGACCATCCGTGCCCGTTTCGGCTTCAGGGATAAAGACGAAACTGTCAAACTGAGGAAACGGAAATCCCAGCTACACAACAATGTGGTTAACGAGGGTGGGCATCTGGATGATAAGTCATAATTAAGTATTCTATCAGCACCTTCAGTTCAGAGGACCATGATTCCTTCCTCCACTCCACAGGCTGGTTGACCTTCGGCATCACCGCCTTCTCGGTGGTGTTCCGGCTGGTCAACTGCTCCCTGGTCCAGACCAGCTTCGTGCCTGATGAGTACTGGCAATCCTTAGAAGTCTCCCACTACATGGCCTTTGGATATCCTTTTGAACATGATATAGTCGTCCCGGTGACTGAAGCCCCTGTGTTTGTTATCATGATGCCGCTGACCTGTGATAGAATGAACACTGTATTCACCTTGACCTTCTCACTTACGGCTATCTGACCTGGGAGTGGCAGACCGGTCTCAGAGGGTTCATCTACCCGCTGTTCTTCGCCTCCATTTACAAAACTCTGCACTTCATCGGCTTGGACTCTGTGACTGTGCTGGTAAGTACAAACCATATTTCATTGCTCTTTTTAGCGTTCAGTTTCCTGTGTTGTTCTGTGATGCTAAAGTTGTTCTGCTCTAACCGGAGTGGTCGGCGCATAGATATGGTTTCCCAGAGTCATGCAGGCCCTGCTTGCGTCTGCGGCCGATGTGAAGATGTACTTCTTCGCCCGATCGATGGAGAATCCTCATGTGGCAAAATGGACGGTAAATAATGACAAGACTACAGAATATGATTTACTTAATGTGCTGTTATCAATGTTAACCAAGATAAGATACTTTACATACCCGGTAACATCACATTAGTATGATTTTATGAATGGATTTCTCTGCACATACTGTTGTTGTTGTTGTTGTTATTGGCCGAGCTAGATTTATTTTGCCCAGTTTCCTGGTGTCAGTACAAGGAGTGCAGGGTGAATCCTTTCTGATATCCCAACAAACTGTCTCCACTGCTAGTACTTCTGCCAGCTGTGCTCCTGGTTCACCTGGTACTGCTGCACCCGGACCCTGAGTAACACCATGGAGACCACCCTGACCAGCCTGGCCCTCACCTACTACCCCCTCCCGGGCTCCAAAGCACACCACAGGTCAGAGCCCAGAACACCGCACAGGTCAGAG
>NC_079425.1:26565312-26587512 GCF_026213295.1 Gadus chalcogrammus | reverse complement strand
ACTCACCACCTGAATAAATCCATCAACACACTCCAGAAAGAGCTTATTCCTCTTAACAAACTGTTTTATTAAAATAAAAAAAACACTTACATCATCACAGGTTAAAACAAGGAACTCAAAGTTGTAGTGTTTCTTCTTTTTAATCAGACAAATCTTTTGAGTAAAATGAATTCGTAGCATTGGGATAAGGAAACAAGATAGAAAATATCATTTTTTTTTTGGTAAAAAACAAACACAAATTCCCGGCCCATATCTCCTCTCCATCCCCAGCGGAGCCAGTGCAGTCCCGTACACCCAGTGAGGGGGAGAGCTGCTGGGACAGTCCTTCAGTGATGAACAGTGTTTTCAAAACAACCAGATCCTCTTGAACTACACCATAACAGCTGTGCTCACAGAGACAGCGTCAGATAAACGTCCTCTCTTAGTTGTAGATGAAGTTAAACCTAAGAAAACAAAATAAAGAAATGTAAAAAAGAAAAGCACGATCAAAGATAATGGTTTGCATGTTGAAGCCTTTGTCAGTATTATGATACACCAAGAATTGTATACTTATATTCAAGTCAAATTATAAACTTAACCCGTTGCATTCTAAAGTTGCATATCATTTTTAATCTACGTGGAGGAAAAACAGACATCAAGACTTTATTGGGCTCAGCAGTAGAAGGCTGCTGAGCCCAATAAAGGCACTGGCTTTAAGCTGTTCACCTTCAAACCAAAACATATTCCTTTACACCTTACTTACATTGAGAGCGTTTAGCAGACGCTTTTAGCCAAAGTGACTTACAAGTACATTGTTCAGAAGAAAGAGAAACAGCAATATATCGCGGTCGGTACAGTAGGGATGTTCATAGAACCATGTGCCAAGCAATAACAATCACTAGGTTAACCTATTCCCCGTATACAACAGAGACACTTCACAGCCCCTCTTCAAGAAACATGCAGGGAGCCGGCAGGTACCTGCTCAGAAGCTGCGGGAGGCTGGATATGATTGGTCCGTAGCCGGGGGCGTTGTCGTACAACTCAAAGAGGGGCGCGGCCACAAGCTTGTAGTTCTTAGGGACCGCAAACAGCGCTGAGGAAACAAGGACAGGAGGAAACAAGGACACGAGTCAATCCCGACGGACGTTCATCAATCAAAACTTTGAAATCATATTCACGAGCAAATGCCCTATTTGACGTTAGCTTGGGTTCAAACTGACCTTTTTCCTGGAGCTGAACCACAAACAGCTTCTTGTGCTCCTTGGGTTTGGTTGTGTGAGCCGGAATGTACGGATACTGGACGGACAGACGGACGTGTCAATCAGGCTGAAGAGAGACTCAACGAGATGCAATCTGTACAATATGTACAGTGTGTTTTCTCATCCATAAAACACAACCGATGTTTTGATTACCAGGAACGTATGAGGCAGAGATTTAACAAACAATTATATGGTTACGATTGGCCAGCATTGTTCCTCACTGATTTACTTTAAAAAAGAAATCCATGGAGGCAAATATTAGATGAAGCTTCTCTAGTCGGCACTGATTCATGTCTGATCATCAGATCGTGGCCTCATGACCCCCAGGAAGTGTGGAGGGGCTCTCACCTGCGGGGGCTCAAAGTTGGGGCGCCACCAGTTCCCGATGCAGTCATCGATCACCCAGTCCTGCTTCACTCCGTCCTGACGCCCGAGGATCTGACGACGGACGGAGAGCAGCAGTAGGACCAACAGAACAACAACAACAGATCAGCAACCACCAGCTGCTCAGCAGGAGCACTCTGTACGTACCTCCGTCATGAGCCGCTTCAGACCGTCCACCTCGTCCTCCCCGGGGCTCAGCTCTCCTCCGGGCCGGGGGGGGGGGGGGGAAGCACGGTGTTGAACTCTGTACCACAGACTGTACGGAAACACTCAATGGATGATGGTACTCACAGCTTGAAGAAGGTGGTCCCCAGCTGGAGCAGTAACACGTGGGGGAGCCGGTGCTCGTGGACGATGAGGACCCCCTCCACCGTCCTTCTCATCCCCATCTTGTCGAACTCCTCCCTCATCCTCTGGAAGCGGGCGGCCACCGAGCTGTCCTTCTCGTACAGAGGCTCTTTGGTGCCGAATGTGTAGTTGGTTAGCGGGTATCTGGAATACAATCACTCGCTTAAGAAGAGCTGAACTCCTATTGACCCACGGAAATGATCACTGGGGTACAGATAATGGAGCACCCAGGAACACATCCAACACACACAGAGAGGGAACTGAGAACCTGAAGGTTCAAGTGAACCCGTCTGCCCCGTCTCCTAACGACCCTGCAGGAAACACCTGGATCTGCCACGCAAACCCACAGCGTTCATACTCCATGAATACAGACTAGCGACCGATCTTAACCCAGTCCAGTCTCAGTGTGTGTGGTGGACTCTCCAGGCTCAATGTGTGTGTGTGTGTGTGTGTGTGTGTGTGTGTGTGTGTGTGTGTGTGTGTGTGTGTGTGTGTGTGTGTGTGTCTGTGTCTGTGTCTGTGTCTGTGTCTGTGGAGTGTGGACTCACAGATTGATCGTCCTCTCCAGGCTCAGCGCCTTGGCGGGCCCGCTCATGTATTTGTTCCCGAACTGAACGGAGCCGCCGCGCGGCCAGCCGGCGCTGGAGCGGCTCGGGGGCACGATGGACATGCTGCTGCTGGACGGGCGACGAACCGGCAACACTTCTTCGAGGACCGGCGTGGAACTAGACGCCCGAATCTGGAAAATAAAGTTAGGATTGCAGAAACCGCGGAACTACAAAGAAAAATGCTTGTTTCTTTATTTCGGCCCTCCCTCTCCGCGCCTCCTGAGCTGTAGTTCTAGTGGGAGCTTATGTCACAGCGCCCCCTCAGTCCGGGAGGCAGGCGTTACACTCAACCATAGAGTCATTTGGAATTGATTCAAATACAATATTTTCAATATTCTTTCAATCCGTTGATGTCCTTGTAATAAGGCAAGTGTAAACGCAATTATTGCATGGATGTATCATAGATAAGCATTCTTTTGAAAATATTCTCATGATATAACCCATATATACCCATATGTACAATGGATATTCTTTATTTATTGCTACGGCTCATTAGTTGGTTCAAAATAAGAATCATAACACACGGCCTATAATTAGCTCTGAACAATTTTAAATCTTTAATCCAGACTATATCAGTATTATTATATATTATATGAATAATTAATTTCTATAATCATTATTTTTCCTTGAGAAAAGTGAGAACATTCAATTATGAAGTCGACAATCCATTTAATAGTGAAGAGTATGTCTCTTATCCATCTATTGTAAACATATTTTTTACCACAGTTCTTCTCATACAGTACATTTTATACGTGCAGTTCAATATTCAATCATATCCATAAAAAAAAAACATCAACAAAAAACAGACAAAGTCGCTGCTGGATCATCTCATCCAATGGGAGGGCTGTTCTTTGGTCCCATGACTCGTGTGCCCCTCCTCATAACTCCCTACTGCTGGCTCTCCTTCCTCCTCACAGTAGTTGGTCCCACGTGGATGCTATTGTTATTGTAGGCCTCTCTTTAGGAACTTATTTTTCATGGATGGAACTGGTTTCATCTGGTTGAGCTTCAGCCTCTGGTCTCCCCTGTTCCTTTTCTTCCGGTCGTCTCTCTGAGCCTAGGCCGTCTCTGGGTCTGTAACCACAGTGCTATTGTCTGGAACTAGATGGTCCTCCCTCTCTTCTGCTCGGACCTGCTGGGCCTCTCCTCGCTCCACCTCTGGGTGCTTGGTAGTGCTCTCCTCCTGGCTGTCTCCATTCCTCTCCTCTTGCTTGCTCCTTTGAACATTGCGGTCTACATCATCATCTGTCGCTGAAAGAAAAACACCAAAGTCAGTTTAAGCTCCACTTTAAGACGAAGGCATCTATAAACTTAAGTGTTCAGCAAATACCTTTCTCCTTTGTCGGTGATTCATGCCGGGGCTTTTCCTCCGGCGGTGTTTGCACATTGTTAACCTCGGCTCGACAGTGATTTGTTGGACTGGTGGAATCCGGACGGGAAGCTGCCGTTGTCATGGTAACAGAGGGAACCTCTGTATACTCAGTGTTGATACTGCTCAGTCCTGTTGCACCGGGGCGGTTTGTGACACGAAGGTTAACTGAAGCTGGCTGTTCTGATTGAGAGGTGGAGGTGGAGGGAGGGGTGGATGTGTCGGGGGCCCCTGAGGTGGAGGTGGAGGGAGGGATGGATGTGGGGGCCCCTGAGGTGGAGAACTCGGGGCAGGAGGTCTGGTTGGTGTCAGAGGGGAGGGGGGGGCCTGGCTGAATGTTTGGAGATGCTACAATAGAGTGAGCGCTGTCAGTAGACACCAGGCTGGTGACATTAGCGGTAGGAGGCGTGGCCTCCACGCAGGACGACGCCGTTGATCCGGCGCTAGGGGGGGGGTCCGCCTCCACAGGCGTCTTACAGACAGAAGACGTGTTGGCCAAACCCTGAACCGGAGTCGCTATGGATGGAGCCGGAGTCTCAGAGCTGGTGGAGATATCTGTGGTGCGGACGGGGTGCGGGTGGTTCACGGTACGGGGGGAATGTGTGGGGGGGGGTCCCGCTGCGTTCTGGAAGGTTCCCGCGGAGACCGTGTCCACAGTGGTGGCGTCTGAAGACGGATCTTGAGAAACCAGAGCAGAACCAGCCATGTTTGGGACGGCCGCAACAGGACCGGGCGAGGGGGAAGAAGGGGATGAGTTGAGGGGCACCGCAGAGGAGGAGCTAATGGAGACGGAGGAGGAGGGGCCAGAGGGCATGGCTGTTGATGTTGTTGTTGAAGAATGACTGAGGGGGGTTAAAGTAATGGACTCAAAGGGAGTGGAAGGAAGCGGCGATAATGTCCCTGAGGATCTAATGGGCATGGCAACGGTGGTGGGAGGGGGTGGAGGAGTGGAGGAGCCCGGGGCCGCAGCGCTTGGCATAGGGGCCAGTGATGATGGCTCTGTAGAGCCGCTGGGGTCGGCTGAGGAGGAAAGGGGCCGGGCTGGAAGGGGGAGGTCAGACACACCCGGTGTAGCGACCACAGCGCTGCCATCAAGGAGCCCCGGGGGCGAGGCCTCTATCGGAGGAGTGTCCTCTATTGGAGGCGGGGCCTCTTTTGGAGGTGTGGCCTCTATAGGATGCTTGGCCTCTACTGGAGCTGTGACCTCTACCGAAGGCGTGGCCTCTATCAGAGGCGTGGCCTCTATCAGAGGTGTGGCCTCTATCAGAGGTGTGGCCTCTACCGGAGGTGTGGCCTCTACCGGAGGCATGGCCTCTATCGGAGGTGTGGCCTCTACCGGAGGCGTGGCCTCTCTCGGAGGAGTAGCCTCTTTTGGAGCTGTGGCCTCTTTTAGAGGGCTGGCCTCTATTGGATGAGTAGCCTCTACCGGAGCGATGAGCTCTATCTGAGGTGTGGCCTCTATCGGAGGTGTGGCCTCTATCGGAATCGTGGCCTCTATCTGACGTAGCTCCAGAGTATCGGAGGGAGCGATGGCCGCGGCCGGGGCGGTGGGGGTTGGGGGGTCTACGGGGGCGGAGACGGCGGTGGAGACGGGGGGGTCTGGGGGACGGGCGTCAGCCTCCTTTATGTGGGCGAGCTCGTTCTCCGGGGTGCTGCGGCCGGACGGCGGCGCCGGGGGGGCCGCAGTCCGGAGGGTCGGTTTGGGGGGCAGCGCCGGCTTCCCCGCCGCCTCGTGCGCCGACGCGCTCTGACGGATCTGATGCCTGGTGTCTGTGACGGAGCAGAGCAGTGTGTTAAGGAGATGTATCTCTAATCCATCATAAAAGAGGAGCGGTTAGACGGTGAGTTACCTGAGGAGGTGGACATGGTCCGGGGTTTGGAGGCAGTGGGCGGGGGCTCGGGTTTGTTGTCAATTATAGTTCCTAGTTCAAATAAATAGAATAGAATCTTTATTTGTCATTGGGTTAAATACAAAGTATTTACACAACGAAATTAAGGTGCAGATCTTGTTCAGTGCTTTTTTTTAAATAAATAAATAGAATACAGTAAGAAATATTAATAAATATAGAACAACAATAACAACAATAACCCCAATAACCCCTCCCCCTGCCTTCAACTTAAGGCACATTAAAGTGTCCTACACCCTCCCCTCCCTCCCAGACAACAACGCCTTCTGCCCACATCTATCTAAATAGCAGCAGGTCCAGGAAGGTAAGCAAGATGAGGAATGTCCAGAGGTAGTGGTGATCGTTTAAGTGGTTGTCTATGTATTGCACAGGGGTTATTTTTGTTTAGCTTACGTATGGCCCAGGGGAAAAAGCTGTTGGTTAGTCTGGTGGTGCGGGATTTCATTGAACTGTAACGCCTGCCAGAGGGAAGCAGATCGAACAGGTGGTGAGCAGGGTGCGCAGCGTCTTTTAGAATGGCACTGGTCCTGTTTCGGCAGCGGGAGCTGGCCAGCTCTTCCAGGGTGGGCAGTGGGCAGCCTGTGATCTTCTGAGCTGTGCCTATGACCCTCTGAAGTGCCGTCCTGTCTGCCGCCGAACTCCCAGCATACCATGCTGTGATGCAGTAAGTGAGCACGCTTTCAATGGTTGAGCGGTAGAAGGACACCAGCAGCTTTTGTTCAAGATGGTTTTTTCTGAGAATTCTCAGAAAGTGTAGTCGCTGCTGGGCCTTCTTTTTTATTGCCGTTGTGTTTGTGGACCAAGAAAGCTCCTGAGAGATGTATGTTCCCAGGAACTTGCAGGACGGAGCCCTCTCCACGCAATCCCCATTGATGTGCAGAGGGGCATGGGCTGGGCTGTGTCGTCTGAAGTCTATGATGATGAGATGAGTCCGACCACAGTGGTGTCGTCAGCAAATTTTATAATGAGGTTGGAGGGGTGGGAGGGGGAGCAGTCAGATGTGTATAGAGTATACAGAAGTGGGCTCAACACGCAGCCTTGGGGGGAGCCAGTGCTAAGTGTGAGGGGGGAGGAGAGATGGGGGCCGAGTCTCACTTGTTGTGGTCTGTTGGAAAGGAAGTCCTTTATCCAAGCGCAGGTGGAGGCAGGGAGGTGTAGGCCCAGTAATTTATTTATCAGGATGTCCGGGATTATTGTATTGAAGGCTGAGCTGTAATCTATGAAGAGCAGTCTTGCATAGGTGCCTGGGTGTTCAAGGTGGCTCAGCGTAGAGTGGAGGGTGATGGCAATGGCGTCCTCAGTAGAGCGGTTAGCCCTATAAGCGAACTGATGGGGATCAAATGATGCTGGGAGGCAGGCCTTGATGTGCTGGGCAACCAGCCTCTCCAAGCATTTCATCACCACTGACGTGAGTGCAATGGGCCTGAGGTCATTTCCGCTTTTACCAGCTGATGTTTTTGGAACTGGGATGATAATTGCTGATTTCCAGCAGGATGGGATGGTGGCTAGGGACAGAGAGATGTTGAAGAGCTTGGTGAGAATCCCTATGAGTTGGTCTGCACAAGCTCTGAGTACTTTCCCCGGTACGCCGTCGGGTCCTGTCGCCTTCCTCGGGTTCACTTTCCTCAGTGTCCTTCTAACCTGATGTTCTTGGAGGGTCAGCGGGGCGTTGGTGAAGGCTGGGGGGGGCGTTGGTTGTCTATCCGCCTCAAACCGGGCAAAGAAACTTTTTAATTCCTCTGCCCTTGTAGCATTAGAGTTGGTAGTTGTGATGTTGTGGCCCTTGTAGTTAGAGATGTGCTGTATTCCCTGCCACACCTGACGAGGGTTTTTGTCCATGATGTAGCCCTCTATTTTCCTTTTATATGCTAATTTAGCAGCCCTTATGCCCCTTTTTAGGTTTGCTCTGGCTGTGCTGTACTGAGCCCTATCTTCTGACCTGAAAGCAGTGTTGCGGTCCTTGATAAGGGGCCGCACTTCACTCGTCATCCAGGGTTTCTGGTTCGGAAAGACCCTGGTCTGTTTTTTGATGGTGACATTTTCAGCACAGAATGTGATGTAGGATAAAACAGACTCTGTGTACTCCTCCAGGTCCAAACTCTCAAATAGACCCCACTCTGTTGTTGAGAAGCAGTCTTGGAGCTGGGAGAGGGCGTCCTCTGGCCAGGTGTTGATGGTTCTAGTAGTGGGCTTATTTTTCCTAATGTGAGGGGTGTAGGCTGGAATGAGGTGCAGTGAGAGGTGGTCTGACAGGCCAATGTGTGGCTGGGGTACTGCTCTGTATGCATGCCTAATGTTGCAGTAGACATGGTCGAGTATTCTGCCCTCCCTGGTGGCACACTTCACATACTGTATGAATTTAGGGAGGACAGCCTTTAAACAAGCCCGGTTGAAATCTCCGGCGACTATGTGTACCCCATCTGGGTACGCCTGCTGCTGTTTGCTAATAGCGCCATGAAGATAGTTTAGAGCTATACTAACGTTAGCGTCTGGAGGGATATACACTGCCATAATGATTACTACAGTTATCTCTCTAGGGTAAATAGAAAGGGCGGCAGATGACCGTCAATGCCTCTATGTGGGGAACAGTAGCTGTGGGTTGCTCGGCTCTGTGAACACCAGTTATTATTTACATACATACAAACTCCGCCTCCTCTGCTCTTTCCGGAGTCTCTGTTCCTGTCGTGTCGGTGTAATATAAATAAAAAATAATAATAATATATATATAATAATAAAATAATGTGTTAAGAGAGATATTTAATCTCTTTATCCATTTGAATGTTCATGGTAGCAAGCAAAGAACAATGGCAAACATTTATAAAAGCATTAAACTTGTTTTACCTTCAGAGTCGGCCTTCTTCATCTCTCCCTCCGGACTCTGAGAATAGCAGATAATTAGATTACACTGCTTTTTGCCAACACATGAGACAAACTGGGAGCAGGGAAAGCCCCACATGTGGGGATACATATCGCCATGTTGGTGCCAAGATGGCAAATTACATTAGCACTCATTGAATCCCAATAACAATATCAAGAGCCATAGCTGCTGGTTTACCAGTGTTATCCCTGATTATTCATACTCTAAAAGATGCGTTCTGTGTACCACACCTGTTCCTCTGCTGGCTGGGATTTGGTCACTCCGATGCGTTGCAGCATGAGACTCAGTTTCTGTTCAAAGCTGTGCTGACCATCGAGGCTTTTCTGTAAAAAAAACCCCACAAATTCTTTATTAAACCAAGACATCGGCTCCACCTTCTGCTCAACTCTCATCAGGTTCTGAGGAACCCGGATCCTTCCTGAAGGGGACCTCACCTTGGCTTGTCTGGTGCTTCCAGTCCCCGGCGCTGCCGATCCCGACAGCAGGATAAGCGACTGGGACTTCCCCTCTCTGAGGGCGCGTCGGGGGGGCGCTGCGTCGCTCCGCAGGGCCACAGGGGCCTCCTCCACCACCTTGTCTCCGGCCCCGTCCGCCTTGTCCTTCTGCCTCTCCTTGTCGTTCTCCTTGTCGTGGTCTCTGTCCTGCTCCTTCTTGCTCTTGTCGGCCCGCGCCGCCTCTCGGAGCGGCCGGATGAGGTCGGCGATGGACGCCTTCTTGGAGCGGCCCTCCTGGCTGGGCTCTGTCTTCAGGCCGCGCCTCTTCCTCAGGGTGAAGAAGTCCCCAAGCTTCCTCCTCAGGGTTCGGGTGGGGGGGGGGCACGAGGCCGTGCTGGCGGAGAGCGACTCTGGAACGATCGCCGGCGAGATCTCATCGTCGATTTTCCTGTAGAAAACACCACAACCACGCAATCACATGATGTGGTCGGATATAACCGGTACGTTTATCATGGCTGTCCACAGCAAAACAGGGTCTGGTGGGCCGGTGTCACACAGACCAGAGGGAGTTGGAGGTACTCACAGAGAGTCAGCGGGCAGAACCCGCTTGGTGAAGAACTCCTCCACCCCTTCATCCACCCTCCCCATGTGGTCCAGGCCCTCGTTCTCACTCTCTAGGATCGGCTCCTGGGAGGAACACAATTAACACAACTACTGTTACACAGAGTACAACACACACAAATAGAGTTACACCAAGCACAACAAACACATTAACACAACTACAGTTACACAGAGCCCAACACAGACATTAACACAACTACGGTTACACCGAGCACAAGGCAGACACACAAAAACAGTTATACAGAGCACCACCCAGACAAACAACTGCAGTTACACCAAGTAAAACACAGGCACACAACTACAGTTACAAAGAGCAAAACACAGACACACAAACACAGTTACACTGAGCAAAACACAGTCACACGAATACAGTTACATCGAGAAGAACACAGACACACAAGTACAGTTACACAGCAAAACGCAGACACACAACCACAGCTCTACAGCTCCCTGTGGATACTACAGAGACACGCCCCCTTTGCCGTTCCCTGATGATGAGACCACATCCAGCTCGGATATAAAAAAAGAAGATTGCCCTTGGAACCAAGGGAATATATAATATGGCCCGCATAATTATCAGCTACTCAGGGAAATATGAGGCGTATCATTTCACATCTGCGGGCACCAACGTAAAGATTTCGGAGACAGAATGAAGAGCAAAATTCAAGCACAACTCCATGTTACACAATCTCTTTTCAGGGGAAAACTGCTGTTGTTCTTCTGTCTTCCCCCACAGAATCCCCTGAATAAATATACATCATGCAAGCATGAACGATTAGTGGATTTCCTACATCAATCAATCACACACGCACACCCAGATGATGCCTCAAGTGTGGTTGGATGAAACAGCTGGTGGCCAGCACAATAGGAACATCTCATTAGAGCCCGCACACACACACACACACACCCATGCATTCTGCACATGACCCTCCCTTCTCCTTCCAGTTCCCCCCCCCCTGCTCCCCGTTTACATCCCCCTATCTCATTACCTTCCATTTTGTGTGGCTGCAGGGAGTGCACGCACACACACCCACTGAGCCTCCCCTTCCCTCCCGCTGCCGTCTCCATCTCTCCCGGGCTTGACTGCTCACACACTCACACTCACACCTTTTCCCCCAGCCTAAAGAGGGGGGGGGGTACCTGCTGTCGGGCGGGCCGGTGGTTTGGCTTCTGCCGGTGGGGTCTGGGTCGGCTCTGGGTGTAGTGCCTCAGCGAGGGTCCGCCCAATGGCAGCTCCATCGCGGAGCACGGCACTGTTGCCGTGGAGCTCGTTGCCGGGGCTCTGTTGCCGAGGCGGCGTTGCTATGTGTGGAGGACCGGCAGTCTGTAATGCCTGGCTGGAGTGGGAGGGGCCAAGCGGCTAGACCCACAGACCTCGCCTTGTTCCCCCCCCCCCCCCCCCCTGCAGAGAGGAGCGTGAGAACGTGCCGGTGAAGACACAATGAGCTGTTAAGACGGGAGGAACCGTCAGAGAGCTCGATCATCTCAGGAATGACGGACAGAGAAGTCAACCGGCTTCAGAGGAACTGAAAGAAACACATTATGTTTGATTATGTAATCAATGAAGTATTCATCTTTAGGCTGTTGTGTTGGGAGACTCGTTTTCTCCAAAGCAATTTTGTTGAAATTAAAAGATGGCAAAAAGATGGTTCTTCATCTTTCCCCTACTTAAAGCTTTCTGAAACTAAGGAAAAATACTGGGTTTGACAAGGCTTCAAAGCTGTTGATTATGCCTATGATCGAGAGGATTAGTCCCATAGCAATTTATAGGAATAGGTAATACATTTCTGCCTGCTGCAACCTCCGTTACTATATGGAAAAGATGACTCGGCAAGTCACCGTATGCAGATTGTCTGTAAAACCGGGTTTGATTTCTTCTTTTTATCCTTGTTTGACTTTTGAAAAACTGCGTTAATGTCCATCAATGCACTGGTCGATGTTGTGATTGTTTCTTTAGGTCGTACGTACCATAAATAACTGGAGGCCGTCTTAGGCCGTATCTCATGCATACACACCCCTTTAGAACCCACCCTTCCATACTAGTGATACTGGGGATACTGAGGACTATGAGGAGGAGGATGGAGATGTAACTAGTACCTAGGAATACAACAGAACGATGTCCACTTGTAAACATC
Organism: Gadus chalcogrammus; assembly: GCF_026213295.1. Classification (NCBI taxonomy): domain Eukaryota; kingdom Metazoa; phylum Chordata; class Actinopteri; order Gadiformes; family Gadidae; genus Gadus; species Gadus chalcogrammus. The sequence continues at coordinate 26,575,590 of NC_079425.1, read as the reverse complement.
ACTTAGAATGAGTTCCTAGGTGTAACTGCAGATGCAGCCTCTGGTAGAAACCATGATGCATAAACATACGGTAAGCTACGCCCCCTCTACTTTATCCGTCATCAGTGCGCATGTGCGTCTGCCAAAGTGTGCCGCCATTTTGTGTTTGCTAATTCTCCAAAAGCAGGAACGTTGGGAGGGAAAGACGCGCAGCTCGCGCGCACTGCATTAACAATGGACACATAGGTGTTCCGTCAATGGAAAATACTTGCACCATCAATATGTCCCCGTTTAGCATGTTTGAACCAACTATGAAAAGGGTTAACGTAACTAAGCCCGTTATTTTCTAGGTGAGCTCATTATGTTACAGCTGAGCTCCGTTATTTTATAGTTGAGCTGTGATCACATGACCCCCCTCCCCCTCCCCTTGGTGTGGAGACGCGCTCCACACCAACCAATGTAATGGATTGTTACGCACTCTACCTGCAAGGTTCCGATCCAAGCCCGTTACGCACCGACCACAACACCGGAACATCAAGGTTTCTGCTCACAGAGCGGTCCGAGCAGGAGCGGTGGCACTCCGGTGAACGTGGATTAGTGTCCCTAGATGGAGAGCTCTGAGGGAAGCCAGAGGAACCAACTTATGACGCTGCTTTCCTCCATCTCCAGACGTAAGTACACGTTCCATAACTAACGGGTTGTTTTATACTAAATTCACTTATTGCACTGAACAACTGTTGTTTCAGCACCTTCTGCAGAGTGGCAGGGGCGGTGATGAAGTTTGCAGTGGGGGGTAGGAAAGGGGATAATTTATGAAGTTTGTGAAGTTAGTGTAAATAGCAGCCTGCAAAAAATATGTAAAATAGTTCGGTATATTTCTAATGCAATACTACATTGTAATACTTGTCCTTTTGCAGTTAAAGGGCATCGACATGGCCACTTCATTACTACCGAGGACAGCAGAACACCTGACCCGTAACGTTGAAAGCATTTGCGTTTTTTGGCTCAAATCCTACCGCGTCCCTCAGTCGGCGAGACCGGCGGACAGTCTGGGATAACAACGTCCGCCACCTAGTGGCGGCATTGGTTCTATCATGAAGGATGAACACATCCAGGCTTCAGGAAGCAGAACCTGAACATGCTCCGGTCAGTGATGGCATGGCGGATTCCTGAAAGTCGGTCAAGTCAGTTAAAAGTTGACAAGCCACAAAAGTAACAATCTATCTCTTCAACATAATACCATCATCAGAGAAGCTCAATTCAATCAAGAAAAGGGAAAAGCACTCAGGTGTCAACCCTCTCACCCAGCGTACACACGTACAAACCTGCCAATCAACTTATCACACACAACAATCTGTGGGATCGATTGGGAACCGCACAGAGAGCTGGCTCCCAGACCGCTCCCACAGTTGGCTGATCTGGAACCAGCGCACCGCCATGGACTCCATGCCCTTCTGGATAACTGATGGGCCACACCCTCCTTAGCCTGAAGGCTTCCAGGTGGAGAAACCTTGATATACTGAACTGGTGTCCCCACAGCACTCAAAAGTTTTTAGACAAAGCATTATAGCTTAAGGGGGTAGTGTTAGGTTAAATAATAGAATATGAACTAGGATAGCCTATATGAGGCATTCACAATAGCATGAAAACCATTGGCACTGCTCTGTTTGAATCAAAATAATAAAAAAGAGATGGTAACAATTATAAAACAAATCCTGCCTTTTTAAGAGGCTCAAACCTTAATGAAACGTCCAGGTGCTGGCTGAATGACGCCAGCCCCACCATGTCGCCTCACATTCCAGGATGGATCTGTCACGCGGGCTCGTGTTGTCGTGGAAAACCCTCCACTTACAGTGTTTCTTCACATGTACACTCTAATCCTTCAGAGTAAAGGTCCTTTGACATCGGGAGCTCACCTGTCATTATGTGTATGTACTTAAAGGTATGGATGCCATGGTTATTTTAGTTTACCTCAAGTATACCACACATTTGTATTCTTATTTATTTCTAACCAAGTTGAAGGCGTGTTGTAAGTTATGCCCAGCGGCCCCAGTGACAGTCAATTGGTTGCTGGATCAGTGAACTTCTCTGTGCACTTAAATTCTCCTAGTCTTCTGTAAAGCAAAACCACCACCACAATACTACACAATAAATGTTCTATTTTTCAACACGTGCAGACTCCTCATTGAAGCCTCTTTCTACTGATAATGACCTTTTGATACGGTTTGTCCAGCATACTGGCTTGACTGAGTTTGTTTTGAGTGGAAATGCTATAACCTGATTCTTATTATATAGCTCAGATTCCCAACAGAGTTCAGTATCTTAAACGACCCCTACCATCATAGACACCCATTACCTCTCAGAGTATTTGATATATCTCCACAGGAACAAGGAAAGAACGACACTAACTGATATAGGGAAATCTGTATCATCCTCTCTGATCAGACTGTGCGTTGTCATAGCAACTACTGCTATGACAACAGTGGGCCGGATGAACTCTCTCACCATGAATCAATTGTATAATGATGGTGAAACGTGATATTTATCATGTTTCTGTTCCATATATTCGACCACAGTGGTTTGTGTCTTTGATTGCTCATGTCTTCCTTCTGCTTCCCCTGATATATTCAAACGATGTGAGCTCCATGCATATCTTATCTTTCCATTACAAATATACATGGCGCATCTTTATATAGCACTAAACACAGGTTCACAGAGCCTGCTTAGTGAGTGGTGGTACTTTGGAGAAGTGGTCGCTGCAGTCAGCCCTGTGGCCTGTAGTGATGTCCCCCGCCCCCCCCTCAGGTCGTTTTAGAACTGTGTAGTTTGTCCTCAATGTAATACTAATTACATGCCGTGAAACTTGGCATGCAAATCTTTAAAGCGGTAGGGATTTAGTGCACACCCCTGAAATATTGGGGTGTCAATTATCTCTCTTCAAGTTTCAATAACATAACAAAGTACCGAGTCATGCTTCATGTTGTCATGTTTTCTTGAAGCCTACAACTTATTAAAGATGACACGAGATTGTCCAGTCATGTTTCACTCAGTCACCTGCGGATGAGGAGCCATGAGGGCCTCTGCTGTTTATTGTGGGTGAGAAGACTCTCATACCTGAATTTACGTTAACGAGTAATAAACGGAATTAGTCATTATTCATTAGTAATAGGCTACAAGTTTCCATTCCGCCAAGAAAAACATATTTATGGAGATAAAGTTTGAAGTGGAACACAATAAATGGGAGTAGACGTTTCTAAATCGTTTTTAAATATTTGAGTATATCCACTCGTATAATAAAGTGGAAGGACAGTAAATCTATTATCAGATATCTGTGGAGCTTCAGTAGAAACCCGTCAGAGGAGCAACAAGTCCTCGGCCGGAGGGGATGGACGTTAGATCCTCCAGACCCAACTGGACCAGAGGAGGAGGTTGGGGGAGATCTAAAGGAGGTGCTGTCCTTCACCGAGCTGGGGCTACAGATAAAGAACCTCTATAAGGGTCACTCCATGAGTGTTCTTCGTGTTTAGCTGTCGCGGGTTCAGCGTGTTGACGCGAGCTGAGATTTTCCGCTCAGAGGAGAACGGTCTGCCACATCTCATCTGTCACTCAGAACCGCCAGTACTTCCGCTCTGTCAGGGGACCTTCAAAGTAAGAACCCTGGTTGCGTGAATAGTTTGTTATTTAGATGTGCTTATTATTGTGCGTGTGTGACAATTTTTTAGAAACATGTCTCTTTCAAAACCAACTTTTTTATTCCTGCATCATCTGTAGCTGTTTTGTTTGCCTTAGTGTGTTGTGGTTTTTTTTTCCGATTATGTTGGGGGCATAAGTTATCATAGTATCACAATATTTTAAAGCTGAATCTGGCTATATCCGATCCGAGCATGGTTGTTCCTCAGAGGCAGAGCCCCTTGCGGCCTCACCGTTAGGAGCTTTTATTTTGAAGGCGCAGCAGGAACGCGACTGCGCAGCAGGGAGCGCTTGACGCCGGACAGAAGAACTGCGAGATGAAGAAGGACAGCGCCCTGAGCGGAATGGGAACCAGTTCTGAACGCGTTCAGCATCGCAATGGGACAATCTCGGTTTCCGGGGATCTTCAATCCTAGGTAAGACGAGTGAATGTGTGAAGGAGCACATCTGGGATCCAGGGGTTTTCCTGTTTTGGGACCCGCGGACAGGACGCTTCGACATGAGTCTGCTCTTCTTTGATGTTAAGTTTTTTCCCAAATTAAGTTGGTCCCGCTGAACAATCTTCATCAACACAATCAGCGCCGTTATTCGTTTATCGGTGTTCAGAGCTTCATGAGTCCGCATCGTGATGATCTGAGCCGGGGGGAGGTCTGGAGGTCTGGAACCATGGAGGGAAGCAGGGCAGGGTGGGGTATGGAGGGCTTGGGGGTTGTTACTATTCAAAGTTTCGGCAGCGGGCCTGAGAGCCATCTTTAAGATGAGGGCGTCGGGAGGTGTTTCTGTCAGAGTCCCAGTCAGTAGAGATTGTTGGCAAATCCAGCAATTTGTCATCTAAGCGTTTCTTTATTTTTTTGGTATGTATCATTTATGGACATCCCCTTGCAACACACACACACACACACACACACACACACACACACACACACACACACACACACACACACACACACACACACACACACACACACACACACACACACACACACACACACGTTCATGTGTGTCTTGCTATCAATATGAGAGCAGTACAGAGCAGAATGCGTGTCTTGTGTGTGTGTCGGTGGATCTTGATGCTCACGCGCTCTACGGCTGGGGGTCTGAGGGTCTTGTGAGGTATAAATCAAATAACTCGTTGTTTTAGCTGCCCTCAGATAACCAATGACTAACTAATGATCCCCATGGAGGCTTTGGATGAACACCAGAGCTGGTTGTATTGGACAGCTACGGCCCAGTGACAGTACGGTCCCCAAACTGATTCTGTGTGGAGGCAAGGGGTCCTCATGTATCCCTCAATAGTCAGCATTTTCGTCTCTCTGTGTGCCTGAACGTTTCATTAGACTCCCGTCTGAATCTAGAGCTCTTTCTCTACGAGTGTTTAGGGCCGATAACACATCTTGCGTTACTCAGACTACTTTTGTTTCAAAGGTCCTTGCCATTCTCTGACCCTGACAAACTACAGCTAATCCTCTCAGCATGTGGCCGGGATTAGGGCTTTAAGCGGACCCCTGGAATACCGTAGTAGAATCCAGTAGTACTACGGCGGTACGAGCTGAGATGGACCACAGCTACAGGAAGCGACTTCATGTCCGATAGGGTTGTGAGGGGATTTGATCCAACAAGTCTTGGTTCTGCCGTCCCTGCTGTCGTGGACCCAGGTAGTTTCCTCTGGTTTGATGAACATTACTTAAGTATACAGACTTATACTTAAGTCTGTATACTTAATACAGACAGACAGACAGACAGACAGACAGACAGACAGACAGACAGACAGACAGACAGACACAGACAGACAGACAGACAGACAGACAGACAGACAGACAGACACAGACAGACAGACACAGACAGACACAGACAGACAGACAGACAGACAGACAGACAGACAGACAGACAGACAGACAGACAGACAGACAGACAGACAGACAGACAGACAGACAGACAGACAGACAGTCAGTCAGTCAGTCAGTCAGTCAGTCAGTCAGTCAGTCTCTGTTAACTGCCGCTGCAGACCACCAGAGAGCAGAGATCTCCATGCCTAATGTTTGTAAGGCCCTGCTCTGCTCGTACAGAGCGGAGGTGTTAAGGGTTTGGCGTTGGCTTAGGCCGCTTTACTCTGTAATCTCTGCTGTCACTGTCTCTGTGGAACTGGGATCTGAGTCCTGACCAGTCTAAAAGCGTTCTGCACTCGGCTGAGGATCACATGGGCCAATAAAACACTGATTTCTGCTCACATTGCGACTCTCTGGCCGACATAGGATGGGCGATTTGTGCAAGATGTTTTTATACTCCCAGGCCAGACTTCCCTGTAGAGTTTCCTGTCTAAAGTCTGCCATGAGACTTCCTGTGCTGTGTAGTGGATGAGAGAGAGAGAGGGGGGGAGAGAGAGAGAGGGGGAGATTGGGGGAGGAAGAGGAAGGGAATCGCCTGTGAGCATGCTGGTCGTCAGCGCGATAGCCACACACAGCGGCATTGAGCAGCACAATGTGGTCAGGCAGAGGAAATCAGAGGAGCACTCGTAACGCCTTCCCCTCCTGGTATTATAAATTGTGTTTTATTAATGGCGAAACTACTCAGATCATTGGTTCCTCTTTGTGCGCTGTGAGTTATCATGTCAAGCATTTCCTCAACTGTCCTCTTCTGTTATGCAAATGGCAGGACTTGACGTCGTTGGGGCTTTGATGTGCTGCAGAACTAGTCGACCCTCCAAGCATGAATCAGTAGTCTCCTCAAATCAACAGGTAAGGGCTCTTTAAGTCTCTCTCTCTCTCTCTCTCTCTCTCTCTCTCTCTCTCTCTCTCTCTCTCTCTCTCTCTCTCTATCGCTCAATGTCACTCTGTCTCTCTCTCTCTGTCCTCTCTCTGTCTCTCTCTCTCTCTCTCTCTCTCTCTCACTCTCTCTATCGCTCAATGACACTCTGTCTCTGTGTCTCTCTCGCTCTCTGTCTCTCTGTCTCTCTCTCGCTCTATCTCTCTCGCATTCACACATACTCCTACTTTCGATTGGCTTAGTTCCTATATTTCTTGTGCCAGGGTTTCTATATAGACGACCATCTAATAAGAAATGACAGTCGTCTTTTAATAAGCCCGAACGCTTTATCTTAAGTGACCTCCAATCGATACTGGAGCAGGCTCACACATCAAACTTTAGATTAAAATCTAAGGGCTGATGCCAGAGCAGCTCTGATCTCGCTGAACGGGGCTTCGGCAAATCATGTTGCCTGTAGTAAACCAGTAGTAAATGGTCAAGTTGTCTGTAAAGGTTTAATCAGCACTATGCAGACCGGCCCTCTTCATCCTCTCAGATGAGTCTTCTTGGCTGGTTTAAACCGGGACCACAGGAAACTGGGCTTCAGTGGTTGGTTTTTTTGCCTCCCCCAAGAGTCCTGCTGTCACACTTTTGACGGCTGGGTTCCCGATCAATACTGGTGCCCCCGTCTCTTGTAGGTCCTGGTAACCAGTGTCTCCCCCCCCCCCAGCGCTACAGGGTCCAGGACAGAGGTCAGAGCCGGCCCAGAGGACCAGGATGTTCACCGGCTCCACCAAGAACCCCCCCGCCAAGACCCCCCAGCCTGACAGGCTGGATGAGGTCTACGCAGCCCTGCGACGCGGCCTGCAGTGAGTCCACACACACACATAGACACACACGCAGACACACACACACACACACACACACGCAGACTTACACGCACACACACAGACACACAAACAGACGCACGCACACACACGCACACACACACACGCAGACTTACACGCACACACACAGACACACACAGACACACAAACAGACGCACGCACACACACGCACACACACACAAACGCGTGGACACATACACACACACAAACAGACCCACACACACACACACACACACACGCACGCACAATATACACACACACACACACACACCCAGACCCACACATTCAAACAGACTCACACAGACACATACACACCAGGGATGGAAATTAACACCCGCCACACGCCATTTGCGGGTGGATTTGTATGGTGGTGGGTGAAATGTGTCACTTCACCCGCAACTGTGTCGGGTAATACTTTCCAGTCAGGTCCGATCAAATTTGCATATTCAATACATTCGTCATACAACATCCGTCCCCCTTCTTCTTCTACGCCTCTCTTGCTGAACTGCGACTGTCAACATCCGGGATAATATACCGTTAACTAACAGCTCTCAAGTCTCACGCATTCGGCGTGAGACACACGCAATTCGGAAGAAGACGATGGGTGGGTCGCATAGACGTCGTCATCGTCTTGCCGTCCCTCCCCGTTCTGTGATTGGTTCCCCATCTCAGGCAAAAATCGGATCCATGGAATCCAGGCTGCCTCGCAGCGCGAAATGAAATCGCGCGCAAGGCAGCATGGGTATAGCCAGGCTATTTCAGAGGCGGGACACGTTCAGAATTCCATTCATAAATTAACAGACGTAACTGTGACGTGAATTGTCTGGCTGGCTGAAATTTGAGAGGGGTTCTGGAAGTGTCCATGGTAAGATCTGTGTAACCAACGAGAGAGAGGTATGATCAGTTAAGCATGACGAAGGAGAAGTGTATGGAAGTAAATCTGAGGCTTCAATAAAATCCCGGACGATTTTGAAATTCAGCAAAACATTGTCTCAAAAAGAGGGCATGTCCGGGCAAAAGAGGAAGTATGGTTAGGCCTACCCTACGTACGGGAAACACATTTGATTCCTACCTGTAACACTGTTAAATAGCGGCCCAAATTGGTGGGCGCTATCCTGGTAATTTCTCTGCGTGAGAAATACGAAGTGGCGTGTGAGCGTGTGTGGTTTGGGTTGGGTTTGGGTTGCATGGGTTGAATTCAATGTGCAAGCCCCAGGAATCTCCAACTTCCGGCTTCCATGAAAGAGAACCAAACTAATTCACACAATAGCGTTCATGCAAATCTAGCATTAAAGGTTAATTTAAGGAAGTTCTCTTACTAGTATATTCGCTAGTAGTAGCGCTTTAATTTGCAGTGTCAGAGAATTCTGAGAAATCTGAAATGCTGACTAAATTCCCAGAATTCTGACACTGCAAATTCCATACCGCTCTAGATTCCCCCACCCCCACATAGATTTTTTCCTTTAGAAACCTATGGTGGAAGCCGGATTTTGAAAATAAAAAGCCATTGAATTCTAAGCACTGAATATTTATGCATTGAAATAATGTGTCTGGATTTGAATTTCAACGTTATTAAAAGATTTTTGAGACTCTCCTGACGTGGCTGGATTCACAAAAGCATTTTTTTCAACAAGGAACTCTCTGTAGCCAATCAGATGCCTCCCTCGTTTTCAGCCAATCACATGACTGCAGTGACTGGGTTTTTACATTGTCGGTGCCGTTTACAACTATAACGGCACCGACAATCCCGCAGCTTTTACTTCTTCGCCACCTTCTTGATCCACGCACAAATGTGCCTTGTTTTAAATAAATGTAATATAAATCCATAAATATATTAATTAAAAACATATTTGCAATTTTCATCAAAAATGTATTTGGTTGTTGTTGAAGTTTTTGACGTTGAATCTTTGATTTTGAATTTTTAACATTGAAAAATAAAGCTGAATAGGAGTTCAATTCAAATCCAAATACGTTATTTCAATGCATAAATATTCAGTGCTTAGAGTTCAATGGCTTTTTTTTTTTCAAAATCCGGTTTCCACCATAGGTTTCTACAGGAAAAAATCTGTGTAGGGGTGGGGGAATCTAGAGCGCTATGGAAGCGCGCAATAATTTGCAGTGTCAGAATTCTGGGAATTTAGTCAGCATTTCAGATTTCTCAGAATTCTCTGACACTGCAAATTAAAGCGCTACTACTAGCGAATATACTTTCAGCGTGACTGGAGAGAACTTCCATAAATTAACCTTTAATGCTAGATTTGCATGAACGCTATTGTTTGAATTAGTTTGGTTCTCTTTCATGGAAGCCGGAAGTTGGAGTTTCCTGGGGCTTGTCCCATGAATTCAACCCATGCACACGCTCACACGCCACACTTCGTATTTCTCACGCAGAGAAATTACCAGGATAGCGCCCACCAATTTGGGCCGCTATTTAACAGTGTTACAGGTAGGAATCAAATGTTTTTCCCGTAGATAGGGTAGGCCTAACCATACGTCCTCTTTTGCCCGGACATGCCCTCTTTTTGAGACAATGTTTTGCGGAATTTCAAAATCGTCCGGGATTTTATTAAAGCCTCATACATGTTCACATTGAATTTGCATTGCGTTTCTCTGGGTCGTTCACAAACTAGTTAGGCTACGCCCTCCCCTACTCAGTTCTGTTCGCTTTGCATTGGTGGAAGTGAGTAGGGGGAGTGGTTAAGTAGAGCCTTCAGATTGGACGGTTTGACTTACTCAGTTACCGTCGTGTTTTGTATTTATTTTTTTACCATTATTGTTTTATAGGGACAAACATTAACACATTTCTCCTACAGGTGATTGATAAAGTTCTATCTAGAATATTGAACAGAAAGAAAGTGTTTTTTCTGAATATTAGTGTTGAGGGCCAATAATGCTTACTATCATACGTTAGTTACCATGTCTGTGGACAAATTTGTATTTAGTCACATGTAAATTAAAAAAAAAAATTGACTTATGATGG
>NC_079425.1:26502812-26562812 GCF_026213295.1 Gadus chalcogrammus | reverse complement strand
ACACACAGTCACACAGTCACACACTCTCCCGCTGAGGGTTGCTGGTTCCCCTCCAGGTGCTGATGCGCTACGGAAGGCAGCGCTGGCGCATGCGGGGCCGCGTGGAGGTGAGCAGTCGGCAGGTGTGGGACAGCGAGGACTATATCTTCCTGCCCCTGGTCACCGAGCTGCTGTCCATCAAAGTAAGAGCGCGGTGTGAAGTACACTCAGCAGATAGAACCTCACTCTACCAGGGAGAGCTGAATGATGGATGTGGGCGGTCATAAGGCTGATAAATAATACAACTCACGCAGAATTCAGTCGTGTTCACACAACGTTTCTAAGATGGGATTGGCGCTCATGGCCACACACACACACACACACACACACACACACACACACACACACACACACACACACACACACACACACACACACACTAGGGCTGTCACTTTTTCCAAAAATGAAATTCGAACGAATTTCGAATGTCCATAATTAATTCAAATACATTCGAATACATTCGACACCACCCCCCCCCCCCCCCCCATAGAACTATTAAAAAAAAAAAAAAAAAAAGAAACACGACAACAACTGTTGTCGTGTTTCTTTTTATTTCTTGTGGAAATCACGTATACCTACTGAATTCATAACAGCACAGGATAAAAACACATCTTTGATAACACATTTGTAAACACAACAAGAGGAAGCTCCGACACACAAGTGCGGCTGTCTTTTACGCATTAACAATAACTGCTCGGAGCGCGATATGCGGAGCGCATGTCGTCCATGGCACACACAGCCTATATAAACGAACAATCTGTGAGGCCGACCTCCAACACGGCATGCTGCTCTTTTTATTCCTTACGGAAAGAAAATTACAAGTAGTCTCGCAGTTCTCCGTTACCGCTGCAGCTGCTTCTGTCAGCCGTGCTGTATAAGTCCCCAAACAGGCTGCCCATCGCGCCCAGCGCAGCAGCGGACTTTTCTCCCTGTCGTGTGCGATCAGTGTCGGTCTCCGTTTCAATGAGCTCGTGTGAGAGGCTTTCAGTCACGAGATGTTTCTGTGCAGGGGAAAGGTGGACTAACCGGGAGAAGCGGGGATCCAGGAGGGCCGCTTTATTGAGGAAAAGCCACTCGCCGCTTTCTTCTTTATAGCGCATTTTTATAGTTCGAATGGAGAATTACACTTCGAATTCGAACTTTTCACCCCACCTTCGAACGAATATTCGAACTTCGAATAAAAAGTGACAGCCCTAACACACACACACACACACACACACACACACACACACACACACACACACACACACACACACACACACACACACACACACACACACACACACACACACACACACACACACACACACACACACACACACACCCACACGGCGGTCCCCCCTGCTCCAGCTGTGTGTGTTCCTCCTCCAGGTGACGGAGCTGAAGAGCCTGGCCAACCACGTGGTGGTGGGCAGCGTCTCCTGTGAGATGCTGGACCTCTTCTGCCCGCTGCCTCAGACCCTGGCCGTGGACATCAACGACCTGGGCACCGTCAAGCTCAACCTAGAGGTGACTTGGAGGTGAGAGGTCGCCCCCCGCCCCCGCCTGTCCCCCCTGGTCCGTCCACGGGGGGCCTAGACCGTTGGGTTTGATAGTGTCCCTGTTTCTCTCTCTCTCTCTCTCTCTCTCTCTCTCTCTCTCTCTCTCTCTCTCTCTCTCTCTCTCTCTCTCTCTCTCTCTCTCTCTCTCTCTCTCTCTCTCTCTCTCTCTCTCTCTCTCTCGCCCCCAGCCCCTTCGATAAGGACGACCAGGTGTCCTCCGCCAGCACCGTGACCAAGCGGCTCTTATCCAATCAGAGCCCTCCGGACACGCCCTCCATGCGGGAGCAGGTGTTCTACGTGAGTGAAGCCCCTCCTCCCCGCCGCCCGCACATCATGTCACCCCTTCACAACAAGCCCCTTTCCTCCCCTCCTCCTCCCTCTCTTCAGTCCTCCAGCCCCGCTCCCCGACACATCACTTCCTGTCTGCCTTAACTCCGGCTTCCCGGTTGTTGTGTTTCAGATGCCCCTCGGGGGCCGGCTCTGCCCCGCGGCGTGGGGGGGGTGTCGGGGGTGTGTGGGCAGAGTGGTGCGGAGGGCCCGCAGCTGGGGGCCGTCTGCCCGCCACACGCGGGAGAATGGGCTAGCTAGCACTAACGCTAACGGAGCTAGCGGTAGCGGTAGCACTGGCGGTAGCGGTATGTTTGAGCAGAGCTGTGGTCCCTGTAGCTGTCTGATACTGGTCGAGTAGTGGTCCCAGTGTTCCCAGTGCCTCCCAGCCGCCCGGAGAGCGTAGCCAGTGGCCGTGACGGACCACGCCGCGGACGGGCCGGCGCCGCTGCGACGGGCGGAGGAACGTGCCCACGTGACGTCCTGATTGGCCCGCTGATCACGGGTGTGTTGGCCTGTAGCCTTAGTGGGTAGCAGTTAGCGTCGTAGAGACGGAGGTGGAGGGGGGGGAACTATTCAGACAGTTAATTTATCTATCAATTAGTAAATTAGTCAAATAAAGTCAATTTGTCCAATTAAGGTTAACTTTTACCATGATTTGTGTTATTAACCAAATCTTGGTAAAGATAGATAGAATCACATTAATAATAGTTGTTCTAAAGTGCGCCCCATGGTCTTCTGGTCCGGTATCGGTGTGTAGCACTGTGTTCAGTGATCCTCTGCTCCGCCCTCGGTGTGGTGTCGTAGTAAGGTGGTGTGTAGCACTGTGTTCAGTGATCCTCTGCTCCGCCCTCGGTGTGGTGACGTAGTAAGGTGGTGTTAGCACCGTGTTCTGTGGAGCGGCTCCTTCAGCCATGAGGAGCGGGAGGCCGTGCGTCGGGACGACGTCGGGACGGCCGTGCGACTGGACGACGGTTCAGCCAGCTCTCGTTTCCGGAGCTTAATCCAATCACCATCAATCCCTGGCATGGAGACTATCCTGATTGGTTCTGAAGAGATGTAATCGAATGATCTGTGATTCAGCCTCGTTAGCCTCTAGCCCCCCCTGCTCCCACTGGTCTGAACCCTCTCTGTGGTCTCTCCTTTACTGGTCTCACTGGTCCCCTGTAGTCTCTCTCTGCCGCCCACTGGTCTGACTGGTGTATTTCTCTCTCCCCCCTACTGGACTGACTGGTGTATTTCTCTCTCCCCCCTACTGGTCTGACTGTCTCTCTCGGGTCTCTCTCCCCCCTACTGGTCTGACTGGTGTATTTCTCTCTCCCCCCTACTGGTCTGACTGTCTCTCTCTGGTCCCTCTCCCCCCTACTGGTCTGACTGTCCCTCTCTGGTCTCTCTCCCCCAGTCCCTACTGCGGCGTCAGGGCGACCCGGAAAACGGGACTCTCTGGTCCAACTCCTCCGAGTCGTCCGACGACTCGTCCAGCCCGGCGCTGGGGGGCCACGCCCACCGGCTGGCGGGGGCGTCGCCTGCGCTGCAGGCCACGCCCCCCCGACAGCTGTCCTTCGCCCCCCGCCAGCCCAGCACCTCCACGCCCTCGCTCTCGTCCAATCAGGGGGAGGACGAGCCGGAGGAGGCTGGGCCGGAGGCGGGCTTCACCCAGATGCTGGGGGCCCGCAGCTTCTCAGTGCCCAACGGCCACCTGCAGAGCTCCAAGTCGGACCCCCACCTGGGGGGGGTGGCGCCCCACGAGCCCCCCCAGCCCCGCAGCACCTCCTTCCCCAGCGTCTTCTCCCCCAGCGCCGCCCTGCTGGGGGGGCGGGCCGACGTGCTGGCAGAGTGCCACTCGTCAGAGGAGAGCGTCTGCAGCCAGGGGGGGGGCCCAGGGGGGGGCCAGGACTCACCGGCCCCGGGCCCCGGAGAAGACAGAACCAGGGGGTCGGGGGGCCCGCTGGGCCGGAGCTTTGAGGAGGAGGAGGAGCAGAAGGGTTCTGAGGAACACAAGGAGGAGGCGAAGACTGAGGAGACGCAAAGGGTGAGCGGGTTGTGTGTGGTGTGTGTGTTTGAGGATGTGCGCGTGAGGATGTGTGGTGTGAGAGCGAGGATGTGAGCGTGAGGGTGCATGTTTGCTGTGTGCATATTGTGTGCGTGGTGCGAGCGTGAGCATGTGTGTGGTGTATATGTGAAGATGTGAGGGGTGTGAGGATGTGTGTGTGAGGATAGTGTGTCGTGTTGTGAGTGTGAGGTCGGTGGTGAGAGCGTGAGGATGTGTGAGCGTGAGGATGTGTGTGTGTGTGTGAGGATGTGTGTCTCTGAGTGCCGGCTGGTTCCTGAGTCTGATCTGAAGGAGCGGTTCTGATGTTGTCTCTCTCCTCAGGTCCGCTGCTCCAGCTCCTCCAGCTTCACCCAGGAGGTGGAGACGGCCCTGGAAAGCTTCGACTTCCTCAACTGCTCAGACCTCGACGAAGAGGAAGAGGAGGAGGAGGAGGAGGAGAAGCAGGGGAAGCAGGAGGAGGAGTGGGAGGAAGACCAGAAGGAGGAGAAGGAGGAAGACCAGAAGGAGGAGAGGGAGGAAGACCAGAAGGAGGAGAGGGAGGAGAAGCAGGAGGAGAAGAAGGAACAAGACATATCAGAGGAGGAGGAGAAGGGGGTTGAACCTGGCTCCGTGGACGAGGATGTGAAGGAGCAGGAAGTGGATGTGAAGGAGCAGGAAGTGGCTGTGGAGCAGATCTACGCTGGTGACAGGTCAGTCCTGGGTTCTGTCCTGATGTGTGTACTGCGGGGGCCGTGTCCTCATGGGGCCAACGGGGCCCTTCTCGGCCTCATGTTCTTCATGTTCCTGATGTTCTTCGACATGTTTCCAGCTCAGCGCGTTACGTAACCGCTGCCAAATAAGGAGCAGGAGGCAACGGTTGCTATGTGGTGTAAATCCTGCGCTGCACACGGCGGTTACTCATCCCTGCCGTGTTCCTGTTTCTATAGCGATGACCACCAGGAGGGGGAGGGGGCGGAGCTAGACATCCTCATGGAGGCTCCGGAAGGCTTCCGCAACTCGGACGAGGACTGCTGCTACTTATCGCAGGTAAAGACAACAGATGAACGCAATGAAGCTACCCAACCCTGCTAGCACTGTGGGCTAGCGCCGGGGGGATAGCACTGTGTGCTAGCCAGTGTGCCAGCACTTTGTGCTAGCCAGTGTGCTAGCGCCGTGGGCTAGCACTGTGTGCTAGCCAGTGTGCTAGCGCTGTGGGCTAGCGCTGTGGGCAAGCTCCATGGGCTAGCGCTGTGTGATATCACTGTGGGCTAGCGTTGGGTGCAAGCGATGTGTGCTAGCCAGTGTGCTAGCCAGTGTGCTAGCACTGTGTGCTAGCCCAGTGTGTTTGGAGTGTTGAACGTAAACAAGCTCCCTCTCTCCCTCCCTCAGGGGTCGAGTGCTGAGGACCTGCAGGAGGCCTGTGACGTGGAGACGGGGGCGCTGACCCAGGAGGAGGGTAAGGAGCTCAGAGGAGACTCAGACCAGTGTGAGGAGGGTCACGGAGGTTCACGGTCCCTTTCTGTTTGTCCTCAAGAGTCTGTCGGGAGGCGGGACTGTCCCTCTACCAGCACCACGGCCGCCGCATACTCATAACAGCCCCGGCGTGCCCCCCCCGCCCCGCCCAGATTTGCCAATTTATATATAAATATATATATATATATATATATAATCCCAGTGTGACACTGCTGGAGCCATGGTATCCAGGAGATACCAATGACAAGCAGACTCTGCCTAACAGGAGGAGGATGTGCAGAACGAACGCCGACCGGCAGAGTGTGGGGGTTGTTATGAATCCTGATTATCATTTAGAGAAAAACATTTGATTCCAAAGCAGTCCTGCCTCCGCCCCCACATCTTTCTGCTGCTCTGCGCCAAGGCAGAACACGGCTTGACGCTTTTAATTTGAAAATTCACAAGTGTGTCTTTGTGTGGTTGTTGTCTTGAGGCCGCCGTTATTTATGGTCACGCGCGTCTCTCAGCGAGCCGGACAGGCATGGATCGGCTCACTGCTCGTCCACTCAGGGCTCGTCTCCACTACAGTGTTCGGCCCTCAGTGTTGACCTCCTGAGGACCTCTGAGGGAACACTACAGTCCAAACATCAAAGGTTCTCCTGAGGAGCCGCTGCCAACTGATGGATCTTCAATAACCACTGAACCAAAGCCCCCCCCCCCCCGTCTCCGGTACAGCATCCTGTCCACTCGGTCCGACCCAACCCAGGGAGGGGGGTTTTAATGGGGGGCGTAGGGGAACTTTTTAGGGGCTAAGGCAGTCCGGACACAATGCCCCTGTGTGTCGGGGCTCAGTCCACCAGACGGCAGCGCTGTGGAAAAACAGTTGAGGGACGGCCCTGGAGCCAGGCATTTCCCCCTTATTCCTTCAGACCGGCCTGGTCATGCTACAGAGTTCAGAGGTCAGAGGTCAATCCTGCCCAGGGGGGGCAGATTGGCTAAGAAGCTCTGCTGGATTCTGATTTCACAAAAGCCACTAAAGCCACTAGAACTGTTGAGATACACTCTGGGTGCAATATGGAGAGTACAGAGACAGGGTGGTCTGTAGAGTACAGAGCAGGGTGATCTGTAGAGTACAGGTTGGTCTGTAGAGACAGAGCAGGATGGTCTGTAGAGTACAGGCTGGTCTGTAGAGTACAGAGCAGGTTGGTCTGTAGAGTACAGAGCAGGCTGGTCTGTAGAGTACAGGCTGGTCTGTAGAGAAAAGAGCAGGATGGTCTGTAGAGTACAGCGCAGGATGGTCTGTAGAGTACAGACTGGTCTCTAGAGTACAGAGACAGGATGCCTTCTGGGAAAAACTTCACCCGAACCTGCACGTTAGTTAAGTTTAGTTCTCACTGCCGACGCGTGGCCAAATTAAAGTGAGTTTTCGGCGGCTTTAAGAGGTCGGACCCCCGTCTTTGATGGGTCTTTCCGAGGATCCACACGTTGATCATCGTTAAGCCTTACATTTATGAATGTATTCTTCGTTTTGATAGTGCCTGGTCTGAAATAAGCTCCTCACTAAGAGACCCGGTAAGACCGAATGAAGAGCGGGAACTCAGGCCAAGAGGACGTTGTTTATTTTCTGAATTGCAAACATGAGATTTACATTTTCATAGTCAACAAAAGTGTATATGGTTTTAAATGTCAATATAATGTTTGTTTAAAAATATAAAGATTTCATAAAAAAAAAAGAGAGCGTTTGTATTGTTTGTAAGTATGGCGCATGAAATGTGAAGACGTGAAACACTGGCGCCACCCCGCTGCCAGGGGAGGTCACGACATGAAGGCCTCCAGGCTAAAGCATGAGAAATTACCGTTAGCTTTTCAGCCAATCCCGGTGAGGTGTATGTGGTGGGTTTTAACGTGTTGTAAATGCATTGTATGTATAACCTATTGTGACGATATTCAGCACTTAACAAAGCACAAAAATCAAGTTAGAAAAAATTGAGAACAAAACATAAAGCTACATGTATATTTGAACAAGTGCACCTAAAATTAATAACAGTAAAACATCAGCACACTATCTCATCCACGAGTCAAAGGTGAACTAAGTGAAGGATTTAGAACACATTATAATCCAGTGTGTCACCCTTCCCAAGTGCATTTGGACGTAAACGACTGTATTGTAAACAACAACAGTGACACTACAGTGGAAAAAACATTTGAAAAGTGTATGAAAATCAAGTTCAACTAGATAGTAGTCATCCTGGTAAAACGTATTCAACCGGTAAAACGAAACGATATGACACACTTTTAAATTAAACTTCACTCTAAAACCAGTATTAATTTAAAATCCCGTTCAGTGCCTTTCCTCAACAACAATAAAGAGACGGGTATTTAAGTCACGTAGCGTTCTGAATCCGAAACAGTTTCATCAGTGGCCACAGGGCAGGAGGCCAACACGGAGCTGAGCGGCCGCTCCAGGGCGCCCCCTAGCGGTAGGAAGCAGTCACGGCGCTGAACGGCTGCTCCAGGGCGCCCCCTTGCGCCAGCAGGCCGTCATTCAGGCATGCCTTAAGGGCAGGGTAGTCAGGTGTGTCTGTGTATCCCAGAGCCATCACCTGGGTTACATACTGCTGCACCACACCTGCGGCACGACAAAAACATATGCACCATTACACACACGCACAAACACACGGTAACACACGCACAAACACACACAAATAAACACAAACACACACCCACAATCACACACACAACCTGTCATTAACCTGTGTGTTGGTTCACCCTAACAGACAAACCAGTTTCACTCACTGGAGACTCTCTTCTCCCCGAAGCAGCTGCTGAGCAGAGTGGGAACGTCCTCTAGGAACCTGGGATGGGGTCAGGGAGGGGGGGTTAAGGACTAACATCGTTATGGAACAGTCATGTTTCAATCTAAAACAGTGAGTGGAGCAAAACCATCCATCTTAACATGACATGAATACTATTAAAGGCCCTGTTGCAGTGTTCATTTTCCAACAAATTCGTGCAATTTGCTTGTTGGTAATAAAGATTTAAACTGTTATCCATTGTATTTAATGTTGGTAGGTATCATAAAACGGAATGTAATACGAATAAGTAGGTACTATTTTAGCGGTTTGCGATTGATTCTCATTTCACGTGTCCTTTCCGGCTTCGGCATACTGCATGTTTATGAAGGCCATGTGGTTAGTTGTGGTCTTAGGGAAGCAGCCTAGCCTTGGAGATGGAGAAGTTGGAGTGATTGTGTACGGGTGTGCGAGAGTGAGAGAGAGAGCACATGGTGATGTTTGGCTTCTTGTGGGCTGTCTGTCAGCATCCGCCGGGTTGGACGAATGTGCTTTGTGTATGTGTTCAATGTACATCTGTCTGATCGTATTTGCGGTAGAATGATGGTTAAATAATGTCACACCACGATCGGTTAAACTTGCAGGCAGTCATTTGCAAGTGCACTGATTGAGTGTCTGATAGGCTATACATGGCATTTATTCAGTTGATTGCTCTTCTAAATGCGCCACATCGGTACCAATTATGTGTTTGCATTGTAATGCACAACTTTGCCTCTCCTTGTTACAAATCAACACGTTAACCTGCAACGCAGCCTTTAAGTAAACAAATCCTCTGGACTCCAAAGGATTCACTGAATTAATCTGAAATCAGAGCTGTCTCCCCCTCCAGTAATGAATGGTTGAATAAGTGAGCGCAGCGTTCTGTGGTGACAGGATGTTGACCACTCACCTCTGCTTCTGTGTGCAGATGGTCTGCGGGTCGCTGGTTGAGTCCCAGGGCAGCGTGCCCGTGAGCCAGTGCAGCAGGCAGTAGCTCAGGCTCTGCAGGTCACTGCGTCGGCTAGGCCCTGAGGAGACAGGAAGCAAGTGGAGGAGACAGGTAGCACGGAGGAGGAGACAGGAGACAGGAGACACACGGTGGAGGAGACAGGAAGTACACAGAGGAGGAGACAGGAAGCAGAGTGGAGGAGAAAGGAAGCACACGGTCACGTTGATTCATGAGACGCATCCAGACCAGGACTGGACTGGAGGATGGCTGTGTTCTAGGTCCTTCCAGTAACTGATGGATGGACTGCAGCGCGTTTCTAACTAGTGGCCACTCAATTTACAATATTGCCTCAAATTCAGCCTTTCATACACAGTCACACACTGACGGCGGAGTCAGCCCCTCCGGGCGACGGCCAGCTCGTCAGGAGCAGCCAGGGTGAGGCGTCACGCTCAGGGACCCCTCGACAGAGAAGAGCAGACCAGGGTACAGTGGTCCACTCACCTGCCCCCTTGTGGGCGTCCACGCTGATGTACTCCAGAGCGCCCTCGTGTGGCGTGCGGCTGGCCTCACGGTACTCCACCTGCTGGCCCCCGGGACAGTAGCGGAAGGCGTGGGAGTAGCCAGTGAGGAACACCTGGGGACACGGAGAGACGCAGCCGCAGCGTCAGAGAGACGGCTCCCCATGCGGCGCAGAGCTCCGCAGCGTCAGAGAGACGGCCTGCACTAACTGAGCTTGTAGCGCGTAGCTGTGTGCAGGTTTCAGTCGGGGTCACGCGGTCACAGAGGGGGAGTGTGTGTCTCTTCAGATCTCGTCACCTGGGAGGGGTCCTCCGTCGAGATGTAGATGTTCTCAGCGTTGATGTCCCCGTGAACGTACTCGTTGGAGTGGATGAAGGTCAGAACGTCCAGCTGTGGGAGAAACAAGAAGAAACACTGTTGTTACCGCGAAGAGGGCCAGACATCTCCGGCCCTTTGAGAGCATTCTGGATCCTCTCATGTCAGAGAGACAACTCACGATCCTGCAGGCCAGCTGGAGAACCGTTCTCTCGGACGGGAGTGTGGCTTGGCTCTCCAGGATGGACTGCAGGGTCTGGCCCATGCTGGGGAAGATCAGAAACCTACCGAACACACAGAGGAGTCTCACCAGCACACTGGATGGAAAACTAAAGAAGAGCCTGGATAAATAACCACTTCTGACCTGTATTGGAGTGCATGGAGACCGAAGCCCACACAGGGGGGCAGTCCGAGGAAGTCCAGCCTGTTGCTTTTGATCCACTTTTCCACTTAAGACAGATATAAGAGTCGGTCAATTATGCACAGATAATTATGCACAGATAAACCAACATAAACATAAAGGAAACTAGGATTATGATGTAGTGGACATCATAGTGTACCGAGCCCATCGTAAAACAGAGAGCAAGCTCTGAACACCATGTGTTCACGGCCCGGAGGGGGGGCGAGTGAACCCACCAGGGTTGGAGGAGTGAACCTAACAGAGGGTTGGAGTGAACCACCAGAGGGTGAGAGTGAACCACCAGAGGGTGAGAGTGAACCACCAGAGGGTGAGGAGTGAACCACCAGAGGGTGAGAGTGAACCACCAGAGGGTGAGAGTGAACCACCAGAGGGTGAGAGTGAACCACCAGAGGGTGAGGAGTGAACCACCAGAGGGTGAGGAGTGAACCCACTTGATGAGACTTTAGCAGCGCGCTGCAGGAAGTTCTGCTCGTTGAAGATCCGACCGTCTTTAGCGCCCTGCGAGGAAGAGGAGGAGAGGGGATCAGGCATCAAGGAAAAATGAGTTTGGAGTATTGATGATATTTAAAAAAAAATAAGAAGAAGAAGATATAATGAAAACCTGGACGGGTGACCATCCACCTTGGACTCACCAGTTTGAGAATGTGTTTGGATTCCTTAGAGTTGGAGGCGAAGGCTTAGAGGGAAACAAAACAAGAGGTGAGGAGGAGGCCACACAACATGAACCTTCAGCTCCACACGGCTCCTGGATCTCCTCAGTCACCTTCGTAGACCAGGTCCGTCTCCGTCTGACTCAGCAGCTTCCCCAGCCTCCACTTCCTGCACGCCGTGTCTGTAAGCTCCTCCTCTTCCTGCAGCGGTATCACAGCAGACACGCGCTTGCCGCTCCTTGACTTTGCCTTCGACCCCCGGCCTGCTCGCGTGCACACACACACACACACACACACACACACACACACACACACACACACACACACACACACACACACACACACACACACACACACACACACACACACACACACACACACACACACACACAAAGGTTAGTTATACGGTCAGTGCTGGTTAAGAACTGCGTAGAAGGACAACCTTGACGTACGGATGTGATTGTGACGTACGACCCAGCTCTCCTTCTGAGGGGACGTCTGGGCGGGCTTAGGCCCCGGGCTGGGGTCCCCTCCGGGGGAGGTCCTGAAGAACGGGGAGGGGGAGGTCGAGAAGTTGTCTGCTGAGGTCTCCTTTTCCTCCACCTGCCGCTCACACACTGACCTGCCCCTTCCTTTAACTAACACACACACACACACACACACAGACTTTACGTGGGCCCAGCAAAACAGACGCCAGGGCATGGTGGAAGGTGCTGGTTTGAGTCCCAGGTGGCGGTGACGTAGGACGAGTTCAGCTCACCTGGCGTTGGGGCCTTCTTGGCCGGCGGGGCGTTCAGACCCTCCATCCCATCTTTCTGTTTGAGGGCAGTTGGTGTCTTGCCTTTTAGGGGAAAATGGCTGAGAATCAACCAGGTGATCAGCTCCGAAATAAGAGCGTTATCTTTGTCCAAAACGTCGAAATATCTCAGGGACTCCAGCTTCTGACTTCACACGTTGAGTTTGTAGTGATGAAGGTGTGTCTTCACAACTAGAGCTTTTCCGATACGATACTAGAATCTGGAATTCCTCCGATACTGCAGTATTGGGTATTGGTGAACCTATGCGCCGATCCGATACAATCAAATGATAGCTCACTTACTACACAGGCAGAGAACCTCATAAACACGTGCAGTGTTATGCTCACGCTTAACTAGAAGAATAAAAAATTATTATTATAATTATAGATTATAAATGTAAATGATCTAGTTCTGAAAAAACAAGATGCTTTATCATATATATATTCTGAATCGGCCGATACTCAAGTTCAGGAATCGGAAAGTAAAAAAAATGGGATGTGAACATCTCTTCTTCACATTACACACAAGCAGGTGTCTACCTCTGGCTCTCCCCCCCTTGGGGAGGACAGGAGAGGCATCCTGGAGGGGAGCTGGATCTTCTGCGGGACGTTTCCCCCGAATGGTATAGCAACGCGGCGACCCCAGAGGAGGCCGGGGGGAGACGGAGAAGGAGACGGAGACGGGAGAGAAACTGCCCGAACCTGAAACCGATACAGACAGGAATGGTATCGTTCACCCAGACAGAAACAGAAACACCTACACTCCAACCGGATCGTCCCCTTACTCTCTCCAGAACCACAGCTTGTGTCGTCTCCCGATGGTCCCGCCCCCGCTGGAGCCGGAAACTTCTCGCCACAAGACGGGCAGAATCGGAAATCCGCTTGCAGCTTCGTCCCACATTGAGGGCAGAACTGAAACGGCATCCTGCAGACCAGCCGAAAGCAGAGGGTTCAGATTTTAGATGATGGGAGCGTATGAGCTTCGACTCAGAGCTCCTAAAGGTTCGATTGCGGTTACAAAAATCCTTTAAATGACAAATGAAACCAATAACTCAATAAGTAGACTTTTTCTTGAAGGGTTAAGCGTGGCAGGAGCAGGTCGGGTTATTATGAGGACAGACATTCATGTTGGTTAGTTTGTCAAAGGACCGATGTTTGTCATTCAAATATGAGTTATTTTGAGCAACAAGTCGTTGATTGATCATTATGTGTATTGTGTTCGATTGGCCCTGTAGTGAATCTGGGACCCTAACCCCAACCCTGGGCTCCAATAGTTCACCCGAACCCCACATGAAGTTAGCTTTGTGAAGGAGACGAGTAAAATTCTGACACAAATCCGGTTCATTCACATTACGTTTTGCGGTGCGATACACTTTCAGTTTCTATTCTGCTTCTACTTCCTATGCTTCTGTTCCCAGCAGCTGAAACCTGAAGTAACGCTAACTATCTAACACATAACCAAACTAACCCAGAGGGTCCAAGGAAGAGACTACTTTAAACCAGCCTCCTTTTGTACCTTATTAAACCGTCATAATAAGCTGTCATCTTTAGTACCTTATTTTTATTATCCTGATGTTGTTTACAGCTCCAAGTTCCGGCAGCTTGCTATGAAGTGGACCTTCTTCTACTCTAAGAGCAGTCGGACGTAGCCCTGTTCATGAGCTGCTGCCGCCTAGCGGAGGCTCGGGATTATTACACTGTTGCACTAGAATTGTAAAATTGTTTGCCCAAAAAAAGGTCTCATTCCAATACATATTATAAAATCGATATGAATGGCGTCAAGAATTTGGAGTCGTTCGAATTAAAGCATGGTAAATAATGAGTATAGATAACAGCAACTTTGTGCCTTCTCATTACACATTATTCCCACAGAAAGATGAGTTAAAGCATTAAATATTAAAGTCATTATTTATGGTAGGCCTAAATAATGATCCTCAGTTCAGACTTTTCTAGAAACTTTTAATCAAAACCATTCTTCACAAATGCGTCTTTTACAAATGAACACAAACAAAGAAATATCAATCGATGCTTTCACACGATAAATAAAATATATTTATTTTTGCATAGTTCACATATTTTCCATTTGAAAGACTCCAATATATGACTCGGATGGTGTGTATTTGGCATCGGTATCAAACTACCATTGAAAAAACATTCCAACATGGGATCTAGAATAGTGTTAACTATTGGCATTAAATGTAAATCATGGGCGCTTTATTTACTAACTTTACACATACTTGGCAGCACAACTATAAAACCTTTCATGGGGTTAAGTATTTATACTGCCATCACATTATGCTGTATACCATTGTCTTTGCTATTCAGTGTCATAACATGATCAGAGGGTTTCAGTCTTGGTGCCTCAGGTGATTGTTGTTTACCTGAGGGGGAAACTCATTCTTACATTCCTAAATGGGACCGACCCTCATTATGGGGGCTTTAAGCTGCCTTAATATTACTGGAGGTCCATCAGATGTCCAACAGTATCTCTTCAGATGGTATTAACCAATGAACAAGCAGTAAGGCCCGGGGACATTTAGTAAAACATGGCGTTGTTTTGGTGGGTCATGACATGGTGTTGTCATGACCCTCTGTTTCCTACACCCCAGCTTTTTGATGCTTTCTATACCTAAATCAGATTTGTGTTATGTTAGCCCTGAATAAAATATAATCAGTCACACAAAAGTAGTCCAATCAGTGGCCGACTCATTAGTCCCTGAAAACAGGAACAAGCTGTGGTCGTAGTGTTGCTGATTGGCTGATAAAATGAACCAATCAGGCTTTTCTTTACTTGAGTTACAAAAATATTAACAGCTTTTCTGGTGACTTGCAGTTCCTATTATCAATATTTTTTTATTAAAAAAAATGATTAAAATGATGGACCGGTATAGGGATTATAGAAAATACTAATAAAAAATCTGTTTTATTTTAATAGCACAAAAAGTCAAACAGGCACGTGCTGTCCTCTGAAATACAGTGTGGACTTCCTATAGATGATGATTCACCAGCTCTCTGTGGCATGGACATGGAATTAAGGGCTGGTGGGAGAGACATGCCCTGTGTGACAGAAACACGCTTCATGCTGCTGGTGACTGTAAACAATGATCGTTATTATTGTGGCTGTTGACCCGAAGGTTCCTCACACTTTCCTCCTGGGTTGATTGACTATATTTTTATATTAAGAAATGTATTTCATTAAATAGGAAGAGGAACTGCCATATTAGGGTATCTATGTTTGGTATCTGAGCCTCAGCATAGGGTGAATGGGAGGACGTGGTGATGAACGTAAAAAGAAACTTGGTGATCGGACCGTTAAAACATCGGTCGAACGAGTGACGGAATCAACCGCTAAAAACAACAAACACAATCCAAGTACATAAACTAACATGGAATAGGGCTATCATTATGTATACTCAAACGGACCGTTGCTCGAAAGAAGAAAAGAGAAGGGAGCCCCGCGAGACCAGAGAGGTCGCTTCGATACGACCAGCGAGGTCGCTTCGATACGACGCAACTACAGAGATCCGAACCGACAGACGGCCGCTGGAAACAACGCGGAACATCAGCTCGCTTCCTGTTCCTGCCCTTTGTCCTCACTTGCCCAACCCACCCCCAGCCTCCTCATCCTCGTGCCCCTTGGGAGTCGGGCCCCCTGGGGTGGCCCCCCGGCCACTAACAGGCACACTTGCCGCCCTCCGGGGGGGGGGGCTGGTCCAGGGGGGCGGGCCCGGTGCCGTTGGCGCGCACCGTGCCCTCAGGGATCCAGGAGCGGTCCACGCAGCGCTCCATCCGCCGCATGATGAGGTCCAGCAGCACGTCCACGGCCCCGCCCACGTTCTGCCCATTGGCCGCGCTCGTCTCGAAGTACGGGATCCTGGGGGCGGAGTCAGGGGTCATGGGTCAGAGAGGAGAGAGAGGGGGTCGCTCCACTATAGTTAAGAAGGTTCTACTTTAATCTTCCAAGCGAAGAGATGGGTTCAGGACAGCAGCAGAACTTAAAAAGATTAAATTCAAATAGGACTAAAAAAGATATATTAATATGAATGACTCTTGCAATGTCTATAATTTCCACTCGTTCATAGCCTAAAATGTTCCGGAGTCAATGCTGATGATTTCAATAATGGTATCAATTCAATTAAATCCCATAACTGATATATTCTAGAAATAAAACATGCCTGCCAGTGCCAGCCTGTACCTCTCTCTCTGTTTACAAGAAACTTATTAACGACACTCCCAAGCCCCTCCCACTCCTCATAAGCCCCTCCCACCCCCATAAGCCCCTCCCACCCCAATAAGCCCCTCCCACTCAGGCGACCCAGCAGCCGAGCTAGTCCACGTCACACAGCTTCAGAACTGTTACTGAGTTCTTAAATCCTTAAACTCTGCCAGCGTAGTAACTAGGAGGGGCGTCATCTCACACTCTAGGACTTTAATTAAACTAATTGCTTTAACAAACAAAGCAACTCATCTGCATAAAGGCGTAAACAACAACAGTGTGTCTCCGCCCCAACTGGGCCACATCAGGTCCAAATGAGGATGGTGTCCTCAGAGTCTCTCCTCTGTCGACCCCAGTGTCCCGAACACGTACAGCCACCTGCTCCCTGAAGGCGTGTCCCACCAACAGCTTGTCAGACCAGGATATTGTATAAAGGCGGACCAATATTTGTCTTCCTGGGACCGTCGTATACTCCCTCACTCCCCTGAAGAGGGCCGGGCAAACAGAGATCACGGCCTCCTAGACAAACGCTGGGGGCCCCGGTTCTACAGGGCCCGGGTTCTACAGGGCCCGGGTTCTACAGGGCCCGGGTTCTACAGGGCCCGGGTTCTACAGGGCCTGGGTTCTACAGGACCCGGGTTTTATAGGGGCCGGGGTTCTACAGCAGGAGGTTCTGCAGGGCCCTGGTTCTACAGGGGTCAGGGTGCTACAGGGCCCCAGGTTCTGCAGGAGGTTCTGCCACCATGCGAGAGCCACGTACCCGTACTTGTCGGCCAGGTCGCGGGCCTCCTCCTCCTTCACCGCCCGCTGCTCACTCAGATCGCATTTGTTCCCACATAGAACGATGTCTGGGTTCTCACAGTAGGCGTGAACCTGCAGCTGACCTGCAGACACAGCAGAACCAGAGAACAGGAGAACCACAAACACCGTTATGAACCAGAGGACAACAAAAACAACAACAAAGTCTGAGCAGATCTTCAGTAAACACCAACCAGACAGCGATTGTTGTGGCTCAATTTGTTTTGTCAAGTAAACAAACATTTATTCTAGATAGATTCCCTGCAGCCTGAGCTTTAATTAACCTGATTTTAAACAATGTCCTTTTGAATGAAACCCCTCCACCCTCAAAGTAACATCCACAAAGTAAGAACTTTCCCTAAAGCGGTCTGAGGAGAAACCTGGAGGAACATCTTGAGAGGTTCTTAATATACTGATATATAATATAATACAAAGGTGATGGTGGCAGTGGAGGAGGCTCAGTTTGAATCAGATGAACGACTCACTCATCCAGTTCCGGACGTTGAGGAAGCTCTGCTCATTGGTCAGGTCGAAGAGCAGCAGGAAGCCCATGGCATCCCTGAAGAAGGCCGTGGTCAGACTCCGAAACCTGAGGAGAAACAAAGACAGGACGTTAGACTCCTCTGGTCATGGACTGAACCATCACACAGAGATGGGGGTGACAGACGGTAAGACCAGCGAGGGACGCCTTGAGTGGGAGATTCCGGGATACCGATAAATTCACAATGTGTTGTCCTTCTTTAGCTGTCAGGGAAACTAATAGATCTTCGTTATTGGAAAAAAACTGAGCTGTTGTAAAGTCTTTCAGCCATTCATCGCATCTTTTACAAAGCGTTTCATAAACACATGTCATAAACACATTTATGAAACAGCCTTGAATATATCCTTCTCTCAAGTAACCCTTCTGACGGATCACAGATCACAAGTCACTTTGGATAAGCGCGACTGCTAAATACCCTAAATAAATAAATGAAAAGTAATTATATTGAAGAAGAACCACAGGTCTGTGTATGCAATGTCACTGGCTTACCGACGATATAAAGCAAGGGAGGGAGAGAGAGAGAGAGAAGAGAGAGAGAAGAGAGAAGAGAGAAGAGAGAAGAGAGAAGAGAGAGAGAGAGAGGGGAGAGAGTGAAGGGAGGGAGGGAGAGAGGGAGGATAGAGAGGGTAGAGGGAGAGGGAGGAGAGAGAGGGAAGTGAGAAAGGGACTCTGTACCTCTCCTGCCCGGCTGTGTCCCACAGCTGGATGTGGATCTTCTGCCCCTTGCCGGTGGCTCCATCGGGTCCGTTGGCCTGGTACAGCTTCAGAAGACGGGGGGGGGGGGGGGGGGGGGGAACAAGCACACAATATTAATATTCAAGAGTCATACTGCAAGTTCCTCATACGGTATGATCGGTGCAGAAATAACAACGTCCGCCCGGTTATGTTTAGGTTTGTGGTTTTTTTTTCCACAAGAGATTATATCGGTGGTGATCAGGCAGTTCTCTGTAAAATAACACTTAATGACAATGAGCAACATTACATGTCAATGTAAACGTCAAATAAAAGAAACAATCAATGATACAGACTGACAAGTTCTGTTATATCATTGGCTACAGAATAATGATTAATAAAAATAAATACAGACTTCTACCAGTTTGAAAATCACAAACCAAACAGCGATGGAAGATAAAGTTTTCACTCTGATCACATAAAAACACTTTCTTTTAGGAATTAACCATAAATGACTCTATGATTGCAGATATTTCAAAGGATCGCAATGCATTGTACATAGTAAAGGATTAGGGCCGTGCAGTGTACCATGATCCGTACTGTATCGTTACATTCGTGCACTAAGAGACCGCCCAGCAGGTTATCATATATGATGTTGGCCGTGGTAGCGTTCATGTTCTTATGTGATTAGAGGCTGTGTCAACAGCATTAGCTGAGTGTTGTGGTGTTTGCCAAGTATTATAATGTTTATTCTGAAGGAGTGTACTACGGTTCTGTCTTAGTCATCCTCTGTGTGTTACTCAGAACCCTTTGCAGTGTAGTGCTTATCAGTCAGGCTTTTGTTAGAAGAGCCTTGTTTCATGGTGTGCAAATGTAAGAGTTTAAGCTTTCAATGTACACTGAAAAAAAGAGTTAGAAACACTTCCACCATGGGGCCTGACTTTAACGTTTGGGAGGTTTCTGCTCACCACCCTCTTTTCTCTGAAGTCAATCCCGACCGTGGTGATGAACTTGGAGTTGAAATTCCCGTCCGTGTACTGGTACAGGAAGCTGGTCTTCCCAACTCCTGAGTCTCCCAGTGCTAGGAACTTGATGAGGTAGTCGTAATCACCATCAGACATCGTGAGTCTGTCTCTAGAGCAGAAGGAAAACACGCAGACAAAACAAGACAGGTTTCCCTCAGAACAAGCAGATTCTTGCCAGAAGAGGTGACTTGAGTCTACGCTGAACGATTACCACATTATCATTTCATTTTTAATGTGTTCGCTATGCACTCAGCTTCAGGACAAAAGGAAGAGCAGCACGGCAGTAAAGCTGTTTAACCAACAAGGCGAGGTCTTCTGACGGAGTTGCCATTGCAACATATCCTGGATCTTAATCTCAGGGCAGATACGCAACAGCAGTTGCGTATAAATGTAAGGCATAAAGGGTCTCTCACAATGTCCTACCAATGTGTGTGTGTGTGTGTGTGTGTGTGTGTGTGTGTGTGTGTGTGTGTGTGTGTGTGTGTGTGTGTGTGTGTGTGTGTGTGTGTGTGTGTGTGTGTGTGTGTGTGATCCCCCATTCACTCAACATATTGATGCTGGTGAAGAACATTGCTTGGACTATAAAATCCATAACCTTAATTCAATAAAATCTAAACTGCCACGTTTGACTCTGAATGGCACTCCTGCACTGTGAGTCTAGCGTACATCACATGACCACGGGGATTTAGACACTTCACATTCTTTAGCCATAATGAGCCTTTCAACTCGGTTAGTAAGGAGCTTAGTCTCTGGAGCAGTACCTATGGGAACGCACTGGGAGGAATGGGTTGGCACGCTTTAATAGATAATGTCAATGGAGAGCCATTCATCGTCCTTTAGTATTATAATGCAGCCTAGCGAGAAAGAAATGCAGAAAGATCGATATGAATCTACAAAAGTTAAAAACAAGAAGCTATTAACCACAGACGACTCATCAGAGTCACTGGAACTGGGACAGTTAAAAAAAAAAAGCGAGCATTTAGAGGAAACCGATGCACACGTCCATCCTATTGCCGACGTGAATACCAATTATTCATCATTTAAAAAGCCATTCTAGAGCTGCCAGCCTAATACACACAGTTACATAACCATTCACATAGTGTCATGTTGTCTCTCAATAGTTATCTGGCCACGTTTTACAGCCCTTCCTGAAAATAGTTTTTTTTTCCAACAGTCTAAATTACATCACAGCCTTTTCAAAAGTCACTTCTTGTATTTGAACGGATACAACTATTTACTACTATAGCAACTATTGCAACAACTGAACCGTTTGAGAATACAAATGCAGTCTACATTCTAATCGATGAAACAGTTATCAGCTCCAGCACCAGGATCATCATCATCATCATCATCATCATCATCATGTTACAGGCTGAGGCAGCGGTACACTTGTACACCTGTCCTGGTAGCAGCTGCTTTGCTCCAACACCCCTCGCACCTATAGTGTCCGCTAAAACATAACGGATCCGTGGACCCAGTCCCACAGGGCCTACCCTGGCAGGGCCCTTCCCACAGGGAAGACGGATACGAGGAGAGGCCCCGTAAGTCGACTACCACACGTACCGAGGCCCCTGACACCCCGTTACGCACACACAGGACCCTGACACCCCGTTACGCACACACAGGACCCTGACCCTTATGCACACAGGACCCTGGGACGTGTTACGCCCGCGGCCCACACATTCTTCTACGCTTCGGAGAAACTTAAGTTATGGTTTTGCCATGAAGCCTCGCTGACGCACTCATTGCTCAATTGATTGTTCGACATAACAGGCGTTTTAAAAGAGGAGACATCCATATCGAATCGACCTCAGCTGGCCCTCATGTGCTCGAGCGGTCAGGTGACCTTCTCACACAAAAACAAAACTTTAGAAGCCGCCGCCCCCCCCCCCCCCCTCGCCGGAGGAAACATCCAAGACTGCACCGAGCCTCTGAAAAGGCTCCCGAACCAGGTGTTAACCCCTTATGGTTCTCAGGGGTTAGCGCCTGTCCGCGGAGATCGTAGATGGCATATTAGTAACATCAATGAGCTGCAGATGTTCATTCAGGGGTTTGATGTGAACCCAGAGAGCTGTGAGAAGACATGTCCACCTGGGACCGGAGGAGACGACGAAACCCATTTACATGTTGGCCCCGAGCAAAGAACGAAATCAGAGAATTGTTTGACTTAGTCTCTCAAGTCCTTCAGGATCGGTATGTGAGGTACTTCAGCAGACTTCTACTGCTTC
The DNA here is from genome assembly GCF_026213295.1 of Gadus chalcogrammus. Taxonomy (NCBI): domain Eukaryota; kingdom Metazoa; phylum Chordata; class Actinopteri; order Gadiformes; family Gadidae; genus Gadus; species Gadus chalcogrammus. Next base: position 26,541,460 of record NC_079425.1, on the reverse strand, counting down.
TTGGCAGTCTGGATAAGAACTAACTGATGCTGTTTTCCCGATTAACATTTCCTGAAATTAAAACTTACCAGCCGCAGTGTTGGCACACAAGGTTCCGGGGATCGAAGGCACTTTATGGTTAAGCTTTTCCTAAAGTTAAACTTTGTCAAAAGTTTTCTCAGTCGCCGCTTTGATCCATTTGTTGCACTGCCTGACAACGAGGTTATAATAGATATTCCACTTTGGGTGAGTGTGTGGTGTCTGAGCAGATCAACCAAGCGTAGGTCTGCTGAGCGGCTCCTCCCCCAGACTCCATCCTCCGCCTCATGAGGAAACATCTACCAGCAACATGGTGGTCTGTGCGTCACTCCAGGTCGCCAACACAGGGCTAGATCAGAAGGTTCTCAGTCCATGCGTCGAGTTCACACTAGTGTTACACGGTTGGGTGTTATTGCCATGTGGGCAAAGAACACCCTTTTCGAATCCACTCGGAACCAAAAGTAAACGATCGTTTCTTTCTGGCTCGAGCCAGCCGCCAAACCCTTTGAATGCTGAACTGTAACCGTAACGGTGGCCTCATGCCAGTAACGGTACCCGCCGTGACGAAAGGGTTCATGGATGTGTTTACAGTTTTTGTTCAATAGCTTGAACACATTTTGCAAAATTCGGCTCGTTGTGTCAAAACTCAACAAACAAGCAAATAAGACACAACACTGGGCAATAAACCATTCACATCTATGTCAAATTTAAACTCGGCTATCGAATTCTAACAATTCTTTGTAAAAATGGCACTCTGATGACAAAATGATACACACTTGCATCATATGAATACACTTTCAGATTAGCAGCAACACACTGGTCTACTTTATATAAAACACTGCAGTCTTTCATGTTCACTGTTTTTATTCAGTTCCACAGAGGGCATGTTTTCACCACAACCAATAGATCAAATACTAAATACTGTACATTGCAGTACTGTACATTACAGTGCAGTAAATACAGTTTGAGCAAAGAAAAAGAAACCCTACTGTACTGGTAACACAGAAAAACATGGCAATTGTGCGTGGGTGTGCTTATGGATCCTGCCGTCTGTTGGGGTCTGGCTGTAGGATCTCATCAACATCACAAGCAATGTTTTCTCCCGCTATGCATCGGGTGAAATATTGCCTTGTGTGCCGAATCCATCCATGGATTGACCTTAAGTCGATGTCTCTGCAGGCCTGTTCCAATGCCTGCAGAAGAGGCATGCGATCATGTGGTTGGCGGTCATATACGCGCCAAAAAACCTTCCATGGGGTTTAGAAATGGTGGGTAAGGGGCAAGTATAGGACTTCAAATTGAAGATGGTTGGTGAACCAGCTGTGGACCAGAGCAGCCCGATGGAAACTAACATTATCCCAGACAACAACAAACCTGGGCTGCTCTGGTCGGTCCTGTACAGCTGCATCGTGAAGTGCATCCAGAAATGTATGTTCGATATTGAAGGGACCTAGTTTTGCTTGATGGTGCAGTAGCCCTTGAAGGCTTATGGCAGCACACAATGAGATAGGCTATTTCCCCCGCGCTGCCCCGGGACTTGCACAATTGCCCTTTGGCCAATTATGTTACGACCCCGTCGTCTTGTTTTGCTGAGGTTGAATCCAGCCTCATCAATGTAAATAAATTCATGAGGCTGTGCAGCTCCAACCATCTCCAAGACGCTCTGTAACAAATCAAAATGCATGTAATACATATTTCGGATGGCATTACTCAAAACACTAAATTACAGTACTACACATACAGAACCCCCACCCCATCAAACAGGTACCTGGTACTGCTCTGAATGTATCTATGTGGTACTGATACAATGGCACATATTCAGCTGTAACTGGATGACACCAATACTGTATTGTAAATGTAAAGGACTGTAACACTTACCTGTACATATTCACGTCGAAGTCCTTTGACCCTGACACTGTTCCTCTCAAATGGGACCCTGTACAATTGCTTCATGGTAACTTGGTGCTTTACCAAGATGCGTCTGATAGTGGAAATGCTTACTCGCTCTATGTTATTGAATACTTCTCTATCTGCAAGTATTTTTTGCTTTAGCTGGTTGAGACAGATTGCATTGTTTGCTCTGACCAGGTCCACAATGGCAAGTTCCTGCTGTTGGGTGAACAGGCGTTGGCGTCCACCCCGAGAAGGTCTTCTAGTCATTCTATAGAAAAAAGCGACCACAAAATGTGACTGTATTGGTTTGCTTCTTTTTTACAGTACTGTATATACTGTACTTTACTGTATACACCATCGAAAGCACTGAAACACCTCAATGTAGGTAATCACAGTATGTCACAAAACTACCACTTTCGTTCAAAAAGGAGCATTAGCCACCCTGCAATACAGTACATGTGATATGGTACAGTACTGCAAATACTCTAGATACAGTCTAAGTAGAGTAGAAAGTAGAGAGTTGAGGACATACCTGTTTTCCAGTCGGAGTGTCCTTATGGATGAAACTGTGAAACGGCTTAGATTAGGGTGGACTCTCTGCCCAGCTTCCTTCATAGTCAGACCATGTTTTATGACATGGTCCACCAAAGTTGCTCTTATGTCATCGGAAAAAATGTTCCGTGCACGGCCTCTTCCACCAAGTCCTCCTCTATGTCTCTGTCCTCCTCTACCTCTGCCTCTGCCTCTTGCTCTTCCTGCATCCATGCTTGCAAAGTTCTCAAAATGGTTTACTGTAACTGAGGCCTTTTTGTAGCTGGCTGATTGGTGTTCAGATTTGGAAGAAAGTGTTTTCAGGTGTGTATGTAAGTATTTTCAATTAACCAATGTGGTTAGGATTTTGAATAGATGTGTTTTCCCAATGGTACAATGAGATGTCATTTTTGAATTCAGTGTCTTATGTATGAAATAGTGTGTAGTGTGCAGGAGCATGTGTGTTGCAGTAAGGAACAAGTGTGTTGCACAATTACAACTAAAGTGCAAAGCAGCGCTTTCGTTTAAGGAATGGATACATGTGTTTAAGGTATAGAAACAAAAACTTCAAGTTGTGTTACTTTAGTCTAAGCATGTGTCTATGCTGTTCAAGCAATTGAAAAAAACTGTAAATGGCCTACTTTACGTTTTCATAAAAGTGATTGGATGCAATTCTTCTTGTGGACTCTGTTGACCCTGTGGGGCCAACTCAGGAGGTAGAGTGGGTTGGCTAGTAACCTGAAGGTTGCTAGTTCGATGCCCGGCTCGTCCTAGCTGAGTGTCGAGGTGTCCTTGAGCAAGGCACCTAACCCTAAAACTGCTCCCGACGAGCTGGCTGTTACCTTGCATGGCTGACTCCGCCGTCGGTGTGTGAACGGGTGAATGTGAGGCAGTATTGTAAAGCGCTTCGGCCGGCCAATTGTTAGAAAATCGCTATATAGAATGCAGTCCATTTACTGGTCCTAGTGGTGTACTGGCACCAGTGGTGTACTGGTCCTAGTGGTGTACTGACACTAGTGGTGTACTGTACTGACACTAGTGGTCCTAGTGGTGTACTGGTTCTAGGGCTGTACTAGTGGTGCACTGGAAAGGGTCGGAAAATATTCAGAGCAACGATATTCAGAGGGCTGGTCATGTGGTACAAACTGATCCAATGAGCTTGAACCAAAAGTCTGGGTCTGATTAGAAGGAGAATATTCCACACTAACGTCCAAAGTCAGATAACACAACATATTTTATTTTGTACAAAAGGATAATTCCCATCATTCCACGGCGTCTTTACTCTGAGGTTCAGGGGGGGGCGGAACCGGGGCCTGCTCCGCGGCGGGCGCCCCCCAGACCCCCGCTGGTGCCTGGTCCTGGGCGGGGTTCTGGCGCCGGTAGTAGGGGCCGTAGATGTAGACCCCCCCGGCGGTCCCCAGGCACATGGCTACGGCCATCTGGGGGAAGGTGATGCTCCGGCGGAACATGGTCTCCTCTGGTCTGGGAACCGGCCGACGCTCCGGAGCATGAGGAGAACCTGGAGAGAGGAACGGGAAGAGTCACCTCTACTGCCCGCTTTTACTTTGTAACTGGACGATTCGCCCAAAATGATAATAATTGTCATGCAGTATGTGTGGGAGAGTGTGTGTATATATATATATATATATATATATAAACAAAACACATGCGCACACACACACACACACACACACACACACACACACACACAGATATCGTTCTATTTTAACCTCGGAATGAATTACAATGACATGCTAAAGTCACTTGCTGTTAGGCAAGGAGTTATTACAAGTAAGAGGCAGTGGCACTTAATTAGGCTGCTAAAAATGCACGGGTACAGTCGAAGACAATATGATGACCTCGGTGACGAGATAGACTTTATCATGCAACAGCTGAAGGGAAATGGAAACCTGCATGGATACAGATGGATGTACAGCAAATACATGAAATTATTAATTATCATTTGGCATCCTTGCAAATGATAATTATATCTGGCATACCGATTATAAATGAAAACCATATGGAATCTGCATCAATGGTTGCATAGACAGCTTTTCCCGTAAAATAATTTGGCTTAAAGCGGCATACACCAGCAGTGATCCACATGTCATTGGAGGCTACTTTATGGAGGCCTAGAGGAGTTCGGTGGCTTCTAAGGTCCGCCCCGACACTTGGTGCTGGTGTAGCTGTCAAAACGAGGTCCATCCTCTATCACGTCACCGAGGTCATCATATTGTCTTCGGCTGTACCCGTGCATTTTTAGCAGCCGCTGCCTAATTAAGTGCCTCTTACTTATTAGAACCCCTTGCCTAACAGCAAGTGACTTTAGAATGTTATTGTAATTCATTCCGAGGTTAAAATAGAACGACATGCGTCTAACCCCTGCTGCAACAATAGACAACCACAACATAAAACACAACATAAGTATCTCGTTCCCACGAATTATTAAACTGTGGCCACAAAATAATTATCTTGTTCCCACAAATTATTAAACTGTGTCCACAAATTAGTTATCTCGTTCCCTTAATTTATTAAATTGTGTCACCAGATTATTAAATCATGCAAACAGATCACTAAGTCGGGAAAACAGATCACTAGATCGGGAAAACAGATTATTAAGTCGGGAAAACAGATCACTAAATCGGGCAAACAGATTTATTTATTTTTCCCAGATGTCACCAGAGGGGCTCCGTAAGAAGCCTCTTGGAGCTTAACTTGACAAAGATACTCCCCCAGTTGGGACCTGAAATATACATTATATATGTCGAATTGTAGGTTATCGTCTAAATTAAAATGTTTTCTGAACTTACCGGAGTTATTAGAAGGCACAGAGGATGAGAGACAGCCAAATCTAATACTTATAGGAAAGCTTGGTCAAGGACCACAGGACGAAACATGTTCCACAACCGGGTACTACAGGAAGGTTAGACGCGGTTCTCGCGAGAACTGCTCAATATCTCGCGAACGTGACTGCGTGTCATCTAAATGTTAATAATATAAAAATGTATACACATTTGTTGTGTGTATATTTATTAGGAAGATATCAAGATGTGCCCCCTTCATTAACTGTATATGTCCATACATTCAAAACTATAATCGTAAAATTAGGAGGCCTTTATGCAATTTTGAATAACATTTAAAAAATATATATATTTGTATCAACCAACAGAACTATACTATATTGAGGAAAAAATGAAATTAACACATTGCACTGATAGATATTTTCTTTAATTTATACAAACTGTAGTTAGTTTTGTAACTTTTATTGTGAAGTAAAGTAACACTTGTACCGGAAATGTAGAGTATAAGGAAGTTGACGAAGTTGCCTCCGTCTAGTTTGTGATTCACAAGCTGGTGGAAGTCTGGATTCATTTATTAATCATTATTACTATATTCTGTAGTCAATGATCTAACAGAACATGTCAGTCTATATCCATGATGGTTAATTTTGTTTGACGTTTAATGTTGCTGATCGTCGTCAAGTGTTAGAAATCAACTATTTGGTTGGAATATCGGACAATATTATCGATCACTAATCGAAGACAGATTGTTTCAATGACAAGGGGATTGACGCCACGATGGAGACCATCCGTGCCCGTTTCGGCTTCAGGGATAAAGACGAAACTGTCAAACTGAGGAAACGGAAATCCCAGCTACACAACAATGTGGTTAACGAGGGTGGGCATCTGGATGATAAGTCATAATTAAGTATTCTATCAGCACCTTCAGTTCAGAGGACCATGATTCCTTCCTCCACTCCACAGGCTGGTTGACCTTCGGCATCACCGCCTTCTCGGTGGTGTTCCGGCTGGTCAACTGCTCCCTGGTCCAGACCAGCTTCGTGCCTGATGAGTACTGGCAATCCTTAGAAGTCTCCCACTACATGGCCTTTGGATATCCTTTTGAACATGATATAGTCGTCCCGGTGACTGAAGCCCCTGTGTTTGTTATCATGATGCCGCTGACCTGTGATAGAATGAACACTGTATTCACCTTGACCTTCTCACTTACGGCTATCTGACCTGGGAGTGGCAGACCGGTCTCAGAGGGTTCATCTACCCGCTGTTCTTCGCCTCCATTTACAAAACTCTGCACTTCATCGGCTTGGACTCTGTGACTGTGCTGGTAAGTACAAACCATATTTCATTGCTCTTTTTAGCGTTCAGTTTCCTGTGTTGTTCTGTGATGCTAAAGTTGTTCTGCTCTAACCGGAGTGGTCGGCGCATAGATATGGTTTCCCAGAGTCATGCAGGCCCTGCTTGCGTCTGCGGCCGATGTGAAGATGTACTTCTTCGCCCGATCGATGGAGAATCCTCATGTGGCAAAATGGACGGTAAATAATGACAAGACTACAGAATATGATTTACTTAATGTGCTGTTATCAATGTTAACCAAGATAAGATACTTTACATACCCGGTAACATCACATTAGTATGATTTTATGAATGGATTTCTCTGCACATACTGTTGTTGTTGTTGTTGTTATTGGCCGAGCTAGATTTATTTTGCCCAGTTTCCTGGTGTCAGTACAAGGAGTGCAGGGTGAATCCTTTCTGATATCCCAACAAACTGTCTCCACTGCTAGTACTTCTGCCAGCTGTGCTCCTGGTTCACCTGGTACTGCTGCACCCGGACCCTGAGTAACACCATGGAGACCACCCTGACCAGCCTGGCCCTCACCTACTACCCCCTCCCGGGCTCCAAAGCACACCACAGGTCAGAGCCCAGAACACCGCACAGGTCAGAGCCCCTCCAGGCCGGGTCTGTATCTTGTCATCCTCTATCGATCGATCGGAATGAATCATTTTCTTTTTTTTAATACGTCTCAGTAAGAAGTATCTGACGCTGGTCGCCATGGCGATCGTGATCCGTCCCACGGCGCTGATCGTCTGGCTCCCGCTGCTCGTCTCCCACTTCCACCGGGAGGAGGGCCGGCTGCGGCTCATCACCCACCGCTGCCTCCCCATAGGGTGAAGGGTCCTCCGTCACCCCCCATACTCAGCACCGATTTTACCTTAAACGTGCTCACTAACCGCCTCTCTGACCCGCAGGGCTCTTACCCTGGTGAGCTCAACTGTAATCGACTGCCTGTTCTACGGCAAGGTACAGAACCCGTCCCCCCGTCCCCCTGTCTGCTGATTATAAGGTCCTCTCTGAGGCAGTGTGTGTCTAAAGCTTGTTCTCCGCAGTGGACCCTGGTGCAGTACAACTTCCTGCGGTTCAACGTGCTGCACGGTCTGGCCGCGTTCTACGGCTCGCACCCCTGGCACTGGTACCTCAGCCAGGGCTTCGCAGCGGTCGTCGGGCCCCACCTGCCCTTCTTCCTCCACGGCTGCTCGCTGGCCTCCAGACGCTACAGGGTCCTGCTGGTCACCATCGTCTGGACCCTCACGGTGTACAGGTGAGCTCGGGTCAGGGGGTCAAAGGTCATTGAGGTGAAAAGCAGGACGGACCAGAGTGCTCACAGTCTGTGATCTGTGAACAGCTTTCTCCCACACAAAGAGTTCCGGTTCATCTACCCCGTGCTGCCCTTCTGCATGCTCTTCTGTGGTGAGTCCTTTGTCACGGTATTCACCATGTCATTGTTCATGGTGTCACAACACCCCCGTTGACGAGGTCTGCTCCCCTGGGCCTGAAGGGATGTCGCTGGCCCACCTGAAGGCCCGGAGGCGGGCGGCGGCGGGGGTGCTGCTGGTGGCCAACCTGCTCCCAGCGCTCTATACCGGCCTGGTTCACCAGCGGGGGGCACTGGACGTCATGACCCGTCTGCAGGAGCTCTGTGAGCCCCCCGGCCCCGCGGGCTCCCCCAGCCCTGAGGTCGTGTTCCTCATGCCCTGTCACTCAACCCCCTACTACAGGTACTGTCACACCTCACCCTGTCACTCAACACCGTGTTACTCCTCACCCTGTCACTCAACACCCTACTAAAGGTACTGTCACACCTCACCCTGTCACTCAACCTCCTACTACAGGTAGTCTGTCACACCTCACCCTGTCACTCAACACCCTGTTACTCCTCACCCTTTCACTCCTCACCCTACTACAGGTAGTCTGTCACTCCTCACCCTGTCACTCCTCACCCTACTAAAGGTACTGTCACACCTCACCCTGTCACTCAACACCCTGTCACTCAACACCCTGTTACTCCTCACCCTTCTACAGGTAGTCTCTGTGGGGGGTCTGTGACTCCAGACTCTACAGGTTGTTTCTCTGGGGGTTCTGTGATAGGACTGGTTCCTCTATGTTATCTATTCCACAAAGTAGAGTCCATCATTCTGTTTGTCTGTGTGTGTGGTCCTAATAATGTTTTTTTCTATGTGATTACACCTCCACCAGGGATTATATATGATCGGTCTTACTTGAAATACTAGAAAACATGAGTAAAAAAAGATTACAAATAGTTTGACATCTACTCCTTTCCTCCTGCAGCCATGTCCACTGCCCCCTCAGGATGAGGTTCCTGGAGTGTCCCCCTGACCTCGGGGGGGCGGGCTACTCTGAGGAGGCCAGGGTGTTCTATCAGGACCCCCTCCACTGGCTCTCAGGGGCCTTCCCAGACCGGGCCGCCCTGCCCACCCACCTGGTGCTGTTTGACGTTCTGGAAAAGGTACAATGTTCGAGGAGGGTTCTGGTCTATTAAACACAATAAGTCGGCTTCACTGTTTTTCCGTTATTAAAACGCTCTGTCGTTGATCTAGGACATTTCCGGATTTCTGGAAAGCAATAAATTCACAAGGACTGCCGAGATATTCCACTCTCACTTCCCTGAAGGGCGAGTCGGAGGAAACATCTTGGTCTACGAGAGACGAGCCGCGGCCCTGGAGGAAAACATACCACCTGATATTTAAAATAGCTTTTATTTGTTTGTTATTAAATGTGAGACAAAACCAAGTTCGTCTGAGTTTAGTTTTTCTTTATTGTTTTTGTTTATCATCCAACACGCCAAACTTGAAGGTCAAATAAAACATCCAGAACAAGATGAGAAGTGGAATGTAGAGTTGGAACATTTAAAAGCGATCTAACCATGGCAAAGAACTTCACAACAACGTGAAGTACAGCAACAAGTCCAATTCAACTTGAACAATAAAACATCACGTCTAATGAGAATCCAAACCTTGCTGCTCAACAGCTTCTTGAAAGTTGATCAATTTACAATAACTAATCTGTTGTTGTGGTTTGAAGTTCTAATTTATAAAGTAGATCAAAGGAACCAGATCACTTGGGGAACACTGCCTGTCGGAATGGCTTTTAAGTACATTCCCAACTATTTGAAAACTGAACACAAAAAGCTTAAATTCAGTAGCATTATACAGGAAACATTGTGCAAAACATGTAAGACTCTTAGTCCAAAGCAAATCAGGAAATAATTATAAAGTAAGTGGAAAGACACTATTTGCATATGTTAATATTTTGGATCAAACGGCAATGGGCCCAATTCAATTTTGACGTCAGCCATGTGTGTGTCTGAGTTCCCTCCTGATCGGCTAGATCTCCTCTCTCTCTGGGGCCGCGACCTCGCTCTCTGCTGCTGCTGCTGCTGCTGCTTGACCTGCAGGCTTTCTTTGGTCTGCTTACTGGGACCCTCCGTAGGTCTGTTGGGGAAGTTCAGAGGTGAGAAAAGCCTATCATTTACAATCATGTCACAGGTACACCTTGAAACGCTGTCACTGTTTAACTGGTCTGCGGGAGTTACCTTGGTCCATAGCTCTTAGTGTTTGACTCTCCATAGAAGTGCCTGTCGACGTACTCATCGAGGTCTGCAAACACCCCGTCATCAAGGCCGTAGTACTCGTGCATGTTCTCCAGGTAATCCTCCACGCGGCCGACAAAGTCTTTGAACAGCATCTGGTCGTGGATGAACACGCCGTTGAGGAAGAACTTGTTGATGAACCTGTCCAACTCCCTCCAGTGGTGGAAGTCCTCCACCTCCTGATGGAGGTAGCTCTGGAGGAGCTGGTGGAACTCGTCCGCTCTCACGGGCTCCGTTCCTTCTCCGAAGAGACTCTGGGAGCCCTTGAAGCCACGGTTGAAGACGCGGGCGCCCCGCCTGGGGGCCTCTCGTTGGCTCTGCGTGTCTCCGTCCTCATGGACTTTGTCTCCTGACTTACGGGTGTTCTGGCTGCGCTTGTGGCCCTCGGTGGACTCAGAGGAGTGGCTGTGCTGAGGCCTGTGGGGCCCCTGCTGCCACGGCCCCTTAGTGTCCCAGGGCCCCTTAAAGTCCCAGGGGCCCTTAGCGTTGTTGAATCTTTTGGACTCGGCGGTGGCCTTGTTGATTAACGTTGACGCGGAATCCTTAAAATGGCGGAAGGTTGATTTGACGGAATCAGAGAACTTCCTCAGGTTCTCCTTCACTGCCTCCTTGGCCTTCTTGAGCTGCTCCTTGTGGTGATGGACAAACTCCTTGGAGGAGTTCTTCACTGCCTCGAAGGTCTTCTTCAACTTCCCGGCCATGCCCTCTTTGGACTTCTGGGCTCTGGGCGGAGTGTCTCCTTTGGCCTTCTCCTCCTTGCTCTCCACGTACAGCCGCTCCCACAGGTCTGAGCGTTGCTGCTCAAAGCCCAGCCTCTTCTCCAGCTCCGTCAGCCGCGTCTGGGTCTCCGCCTGGCTCTGCTCCGCCCCGGCGCTGCTGCCGGCCAGCTGCTCCAGCTCCTCCCTGAGGCCCTCCGTGAACCTCCTCTCCCGGTCCAGCTCCTTCCTCAGCGAGCGCGTCTCCGCCATGGCTGCGTCCCTCTGGCTGAGCATGCCACGCCCCAGCGCCCGCCTCGCCTCCAGCTGCTCCGTCAGCCTCTGGTTCTCCGACACCAGGGGGTCCGCGCCACGGGCCCCGAGCCGGGCCACCTCGGAGCGCAGGGCCCGCAGCTCCTCCTGCAGGCCCCACAGAGAGCGTTGCTCCTGCTCCAGGGAGCTCTGCAGCTGCTGCTTCTCCGAGGCCAGCCGCTGCCCCTGGGCCTCCATCAGGGCCCTCTCCTCCACCCCCTGCTGCAGCCGCACCTCCAGCTCATAGCCCTGGGCCTGGAGGACACCATACAAAGGGAAGCACTGGTTATCATAATGAATCAACTCGTCTAGTTAATCACCTGTACTCCATAATCACAGCTCCGCACTTCAAAGTGGTCACACCTGCTTGTTATTCATTATATTTGCTCAGGTTGAATCATGTTTAAAATACTACATAACTAATAATGAATATTCCCAGTGGTTCTACTTGGGAGGCTGTAGAGAAGGACAGGTCACCTGTAGCAGGGTCTGTCGTATATTGAGCTCCTCGTTCTCTTTCGATATATTTATTATCATCTCCACGAAGCTTCTGTGATTGAGCTCTTCTTTGGGAAACCAAGCCAGGTCCTATAGGGTGAAACAAAACGTCCACAGGATGAACTGACAAGAACTAGCAGGATCATTTCTCTCAATACCTTTCAGAAATCCACCTTTTAAGTAACACGTTAATTTAATTATTTATTTATTGGTTTATTTCAGGGACATTGTACAATGATCAACAGTAAAACTAAGTGAGCCAGAGTTAGCCTAAGAGGCTAGTTTACATCTGTTGTCCCCGGATATATTATAGCTTTACTAATACACTAAAGTACACGTTTAGTGTTTTGTTTATTGTAAGCATCTCTCATACCTCGTCTTTAAAAAAGGTTCTCAAACACTCTTCCAGCACTGCGTCAGGATCCCTACACACTGCGTGTGTAGGGAATCCCTGCTGAGGTTGGCCTGAAATACAAAGTACAATGACTACAAAATACGATGAACATGAGAACCTTGAACAAACAGACCAACACTGACCAATCAAATATCAATCTCAGTTACAATCTGTCTGCATTTCTGCATGTCGTCAAAGCCCTGAAGCGAATGGTAGATTCCAGTTCTGCCATTCATGCTAAACCTCCTGTAATTTCCATAACATTTCCTGCATGCCAAGCAGTTCTTACAGTTCCAATGTAATCCGACTCTGGTGACTCTTCCTGGAGGTATTTACCGTAGGAGTGGCCCACGCTAATGCTGACGGCGACCAGCAGCATCAGCAGGACACACGTGTTGAGGCTGCAGCCGGCCTCCCCCGGCCCTGGGACCCGGGCCCCGCGAGCCTCATGGGCCTTGGGAACCTCCTCCCCCTCCTCCTCCCGCTCCTCCTCCCCCTTCTGCTCCTCCGCCTGCTCCTGCTCCTGCTCCTCCTCACTCTGGCCAGACCCCGGCGCCCCTCCCTCCGGGGGGTCTGCCAGCAGGGGGCCGGTGTTCCTCCGGGGGCGCCTCCTCCGCAGGGCGGTGGCTGCTCCGCCCACGGACTCGTCCTCACTGCTGCTGCTGGACGGGGGCGGCGGGGGCGGCTGGGCCGGCAGCACTGAGGATCAACACATTCATGTATTAGTGTCGGACCAAGCAGCCCTATGTTATATCAGTCCAACACATTCATGTATTAGTGTCAGACCAAGCAGCCCTATGTTATATCAGTCCAACACATTCATGTATTAGTGTCGGACCAAGCAGCCCTATGTTATATCAGTCCAACACATTCATGTATTAGTGTCAGACCAAGCAGCCCTATGTTATATCAGTCCAACACATTCATGTATTAGTGTCAGACCAAGCAGCCCTATGTTATATCAGTCCAACACATTCATGTATTAGTGTCAGACCAAGCAGCCCTATGTTATATCAGTCCAACACATTCATGTATTAGTGTCGGACCAAGCAGCCCTATGATATATCAGTCCAACACATTCATGTATTAGTGTCGGACCGCCGAAAGTTTCAACACGGGAAGAGCTTAGCGGTGGGGCAAAATCTGTGCACGTTCACGTCGGCAGCAACCGCTTCCTGGTCCAACCGCCGCGGTTGTAACCGCCTCCCCTCTGCCGCCCTTCCCTTATTGAGATGATTGGAGGCGGCGAGTTGCCGCGCGGCAGTGTGCAAGCAGCTTTAGTCTCGGACCAAGCAGCCCTACGTTATATCACAGTCCAACACGTTCATTATATTTATGTTTTAGTCTCAGACCAAGCAGATTGCAGCGTAGAGTAAGTGTTGATAAACAACTACTGATTGATCAAATTCATAATTAAGTCATGGTTGAGTTACTTCAAACAATCGTCAGGGAAAATGCAGAAAGCCAACCACTGCCAAAGATAACGTCAAATAGTTACGGCTACAGTTACCGTGTCGTCAATCACTCTTTGGCACAACGTAGGTTGGTGATACACACAGTCGATAAACAGGAAGAGACAACATGCTACCAAACAAGCATTACAGGTTTACGTCCTGTAACCGCATCCTGATCTTCCTGGGGGTTAAGCTCCGGTTAGTTCTCTCTGGGTTGCTCAAGATGCACACACTTCACTAGCATCACTCTGGGACCACCTGGCAGGGAGCTGCTCCCGGTGAGCCGCAGTCTCAGCCGGAGGCCTAACCGCCACAGAGTCTGAGGAAGCCTCCAGGAACCTCCTGCTACAAAGAACGGCATCATGGGACAGGGGGGACTCAGAAACTCTACCGTTTCTTGGTTTTCTGTTCATAGCTCGTCTCTGAAGTCTTGTATCTGCTTTGTAAATACTTGAAACCTTGCACTGATTAAAAGTGTCACGTGAGCCAAAGAAGTTCTAGTGTGAAAGGTGGAAGTGCGTCCTACCGGTCTCTACGGCCGTGAAGGTGTACTGACTGCTGGACGAGGTTCCCATGTAGGACTCCTCGTTGGCTGCTGGTTCACCCCGCTCCTCGTCCTCCTCGTCCTCCTCGTCCTCCAGCTCCTTCATGTCTCCTAAGGTCATGATGTCGGAGGAGGAGAGGTCGCTGGAGGAGCACAGCGCCACGTGCTCCTGGGATGCGGCGCCCCCTAGGGCCTGCAGGGGAACAACAGGTTGGCACAATGAAACATGAGATTTCTGCATGGGGAACTCCAAACTTCAAATATGAATTCAAACTTTACTACAAGCCTATGTTCCTCACTCAGTTTTCATGTGAAAAGTAGTAGAGTAGAGGGCCGGTGGTGGACATAAGGGTTTACACAGTTGTAAGCAATGTATTCTGACCTCAGATGCTGACATTGTTTCCTCAAAGGTTTCTTCCAGCACAGTTTCATCTAGTGGATCGCTTTTCCCTTCAAAGCAACCAGCTAGAAAGAATAAATGCACATGGATCAAGAGGTTATAAACAATAATAATAAATGTGTTTGTTAGACACACATTACATAACCGGTTTGAAACAATGTAAACCAAAGAGTTTAGTCAAATCTTTGGTTTATATTATTTCCAAACGGTTATGTAATGCAGCACTTGATTGACTGCTGTAGCATTGATCTAAATATAAAGTCACATCCTGGTTTTCCTTACCGGTAGGAACCAGCAAGTCTGGCTCCCGAACGGGAGGAAAGCTGGCCGGACCATTCCCGAATTCCAGTGCCTGATCAAGGCCCAGGCTCTCTATGTCTGAACCCTGCAAAACACACAAAAACACGATCATATCGAACCTCAACACAGACATGTACATAATGACAAAGACATATATAATAAGAATTGCAAAATTACAGCTTGTTATAATGTATGCACAACTTTTATTTTACTGCATTTAAACAGAGCAACTTCAAATAAGCTCAGAGCTCCATACAACTGGTGGACAACTAGAGAGGAACGAGAAATAATCACCTCATTGCTGATCAGAGTCCATCCACAGGAGGATTCTGTATCACTCGAGGTTTCTGACATTTTGACCAGTAGTGCAGCCCTCCTGAGGTGAGAGAGACCGTAGTGCAGCCCTCCCGGAGTGAGAGAGAGACAGTTTGTGCACCCCTCCTGGGGTGAGAGAGACAGTACGTGCAGCCCTCCTGGGGTGAGACGTGCAGCTCTCCTGCGGTGACGTCAGAGTTTATTGCATCTAAACCACAACAATAACATGGATTAAAAATACAACACAATATCGACCTCTGGCGGGGCGGGCTAAAAGCCCACTAAACTGAAACTGAAAACTAAAACAATCACGATATGACAGGCTGGGACTGAACAACTGTTGACCTTAATTCATCTACTTTAATTTCTCCGTAACAAGATAATGACTACATTTCTGAAGTTACCTGGTAACGTAATACATGATGTAAGTGGCTAACAACCGCCAAGCATAAGCTATATTGAATGCAATAACTGTGTCCATTCTTTAGTTAAAGTTACACAGGACAGCTAAATCAACAAACGAAGAAAAATGTGTTTATTTACCGGGAGAATCACTGATGCAACTCGTTGCAAGAACAAATATCTGTTGTGCTCTGGGCCTCGGTCGCCCGCATCCAGCAACGACAGTCCAGTTCAGTGGAATGATGGGAAATATAGTTCACAGGAGGAAACACGCCGCCGAGTTTCTCCACATTTAAACTACATAACCCATCGTGCCTGCATGAAGAACTTGGGCCAACAGACGATAGGGAGAGAACCACGTGGTGACGTGAACAACAACAACAACAAGGGCGGATTAACATGGGAGGAGGTCTCGTCGATAGACTCTTCTACACGAACACATCTAATATTAAATATTGTTTCAAACGACAACTGAATATTTACTTTATATCCTGTCGTGGGTAAATAATTGTAACTAAAATATAAAATGATATATACATTATATAAACCTTTTTTATATAATTACTAGTCATTTGTATACATTCTCCTGGGACCTAAAGGTCCCTCCTTCCCTCTCTTATTGAAAGGTTTTAAGATAGTCGCATTTGCATTTCCATTGTCCACGAAGTCAATCGACTGACTTCTTTGTTGTGTTTATTGCTTTAACTGTCTTCCAGCCTTGCAGACATGTCCACTTCAACTTGTAATAACATGTCTCTCAAGCCATGGCTGACTGAACCCTTGCAAACTCTAAACTCACGATGGTCACCCCCCTCACCTTTGTTGTTCTGTAATGTATTTTGCCTCAATTCTCAACCCAAGCCTTATGAATCTTTAAATGTTTTTTTTTATTCTTCTGCTCTTCTTCCAAGACCCCCACTTCAGGGTAGTTTACTTCCAAAAGAGAAATCAGTTTTGTCACTTTTTTCAAGCATTTCTCTGTTCACTTTAATAAATCCAACCTTAAGCTTCCCTACGGTGTGGTCTTTGTTTGTTTACAACCAAGGAAATGCATTAAACATCAACGAGGTCAGAGGCTGTCCACACTAAATCTACAATTTGAGCGAATTTAACTTAAAATCAATGGTGTTACAGGTAGCATGTAGCTACCAGATTGGAGGAGTGAGGTGGCGACCTAGAGGAGGGGCGGCACCAGGTGGGCTCCTCCCATCTCCACCTGCAAGTCGTTTACTAATCAGGGCTCCACCTAGTGGGGATGAGTTCACCTGCTGCAGCAACAGTTCAGTTCACTGTTGGTTTCCCCACCAGGCTTTAAGTTCCCTAGGGAACATAGGCCATATATATGAAACCCCTCCATCCTCTTCGGTCTTGTGCCCTCCGATCCAGTTGTTGCCATGTCAGCCCTTTTGTCTTCATCTCATGCTCTGTGGTTCTTCTCCAGGTGGTTCTAGGTCTTCCCCTCTTTCTCTTTCCATGTGGGTTCCATGTTAGGGCCTGCTTTGCAATTGATTTTTTTTTTTCTTCTGAGTGTGTGGCCTATCCATTTCCATTTTCTCATCCTGATTTGGGTCTCTATTGGTTCTTGTTTGGTGAGTTCCCAAAGGTTGGCATTTGAGATGGTGTTGGGCCAGTAGATTCCCAGGAGGCGTCGTAGACAGCGGTTGCTGAATGTCTGAAGTTTGTTGAGTATGTTGGTGGTTGTCTTCCAGGTTTCGGATCCGTAAAGTAGAGTGGATTTGACATTTGAGTTGAAGATTTTTAGTTTGGTCTTGAGTGATATGTTTTTTGTTTTCCAGATTTTATTTAAGATGTTAAATGTTGTCCTTGCTTTCCCAATTCTGTCTTTGGCATCCTCCTCCGATCCTCCTCCTATATTAATTACACTCCCAAAATATGTGAAACTGGTTACATCCGCTAACTGGTTTTGATCCATGGTTATTGGTGTGTTGTTCTTGTTGTTGATTTGCATTACTTTGGTTTTTGATCAGTTGATTTTGAGCCCGAGCGAAGCAGCAGTTATCTCTAGTTTGTATGATTTCTCCTGCATCTGTCGGTGGGTGTGTGCAAGTAGTGCCAAATCATCAGCAAAATCCAGATCCTCTAGCTGTTCGGTCAGGCTCCACTGTATGCCGGTTCGGCGGTTGTTGGTTACCTGTTTCATAGTCCAGTCTATGCAGAGGAGGAAGAGGAAGGGTGAAAGCAAGCATCCCTGCAGCACCCCAGTCAGGACCTCAAAGGCCTCTGATACGCATCCTTCATGGAGAACTGGACATTTCATCCCATGGTAAGTGTTCTTGATGATGCTGATGAACTTTGTTGGGATGCCACTAGGGAACAGAACATGGTTGGAATGTTCTTGTTAACGTTATGAGACTAATGATGAATCTGTCCTCCAGGTGAACGGAAGAAGGCAAACTTTTCGAAATACAACTGATTTCTAGATCATGACCTGCTTCGAGGGAGCACTTATTTAATAGGCCTACTTGATGCCTTGACATTACTCTCTAACAGCCTATTAATATGAAAGTACAATTGGAGATTTTGAAATAGTGATCTTATTGAAATTTATGAAAGAATAACTTTTTACAAGATGATTCTAATTTTCATTGGATTATATACACTAATTAAAACACATGAATATCCTATTTCTGTTAAGTCTCTTTCATGAGATGCAGCTTAACCAAACTGCACCTTTTTATGTAATAAAGTAAACTTTAAGTTTCATGTTTTTATGAAGTTTCTACAGGTTCAAATACTTTGAGTTGTATGATTGAAGCCCACGTACTACAATTATAAAAAAAGGTTGATTTAAGCTTACAAATTATTCAAAATATCAAAGCTTAATAAAGAATAGCCTGTATAGACTGTATAGCGCGGAAAGGGCTATTGCCGGTTTGCCGCTACTTTTGGTGGAGCAGCTTGTCGCTTTCCCCCACTGTAAAAGCCGCTAAGTATAGCTTCCTTTGTTTCCTTTGAGTAGAAGCAGCTCGGCTGTGTTCTAAGTTACCACATTTGTTTGGTAACACTTTTGTTAAAAAAAAAAAAAATCTGTTCAGTCACTTACCGTTGAAGGCAGCATTCTCGCGTCCCCTCCCTGTAACACTGTTGTGTAACACTGTTGTGTATTTCTTTTCAGTCACTCACTGGTGAAGGCAGCGCTCTCGCGTCCTCTCCCGGTAACACTGCTGTATATTTGAGCTCAGTCACTTTCCAGTGAAGGCAGCGCTCTCGTGTCCTCTCCTGGTAACACTGCTGTGTAATTCTTTTCAGTCGCTTACTGGTGAAGACTGCGCTCTCGCGTCCTCTCCCAGTAACACTGTCTTGTGTTTTTTGAGTTAGAAGCTTACTGGTGAAGGCAGTGCTCTCGCTCCCTCTCCCAGTGTTCTGCTGATGGCTCATGTGTGTGGCCCTCCTTGAGCCTGACGATGGTCATGATCGCTGCCCCTCTTGCCTCGGCTTCGAGCATTTGAGGGAGGGCCTTACCGAGAGGGCCTTTATGAACTGCGGCTCCATGCCCTTGGCACTCAGGCTGGCTAGGCTCGCAGCGGTGGAACGTCCGACAGCCGTCGACCTTCCCTCAATGACGCCACTTCCTTCGGCTCAGCCCGGCCGTTCTTGGCGTCGGGGTAGAGCAGTGCCCCCTCCCCCCAGGAAAAGGGCTAGGAACGAGCTAGCATCCAAGGTGGATCGCTTGTCGTCCGACATGGTGAGGATACAGGAGCTCCTCCTGACCCTGCAACCTGGGGCGGGTGGGGCGGTGGCTGGCTCCAGCCTGACTCTTCCTTGGGGGATGCGCCTAGCACGGACGATGTCCTGTCGCTGGCGGCGTCGGTTAACCTCTTTAGTGAAGGTGTCACTGAGGAGGAAACCTCAAACACTTTTGGGAAGGCCTCCCGCTCCTCTGCTCAGAGCTCTGGGTACAGCATAGAGGGTAAACCCATGGGGGCCGTCATCCGTACGGCCCTGGCTCGCCTGGGGCTCGATGCTCCTCAGGAAGACTTGGCTCAGCCTAGCGCCTTTTTCAGGTGCAGCCCTGCCACAGCCCCTTTCTCTGTCCCTCCTTCGGAGGAGTACTTAAAGGAGCTACATGTTTGCTGGAAGGATGCCAAGGCTCTCCCCCGTCCTTCTGCCAGTGCTCGGGCCTTGGCTGCCATGCGGGATCCAGCGCAGTATGGGCTGGGTCGCATGCCACCCGTTGAGCCCGCCATTGCCTCCCTCATTTTGACTCCCGATCAGGCTTTGCGGCCGGATGCCAGGTGTCCTCGGCCCCAGTGCAGGGTCACAGACGACCTGCGACGCAGCAGCGCGTTTGGGTCTGATAGGGAACTCCAGAGGTAGGGGTAAGTCATTCATGTGCAAGTCACAAGCAAGTCTCAAGTCATAACCTTCAAGTCTCAAGCAAGTCCCAAGTCACTGTGGTGAGAATCAAGCAAGTCACAAGTCAAGTCATTGCTCAGGTCAAGCAAGTCACAAGTCAAATCATACAAAAATCTGATGATCTAACCCAGTTTCCACATTTAAAAATCGGTAAAGAGAGTGGTTCATAAGTTGAGTTTTATTTCAACATTAACAATAACAATGTCTTAACAATAACAATAACTCAAACTACACAAGCCTGAAAGCTGGTAGCAATCTTGCTGCCTCGCAACATACATCGACATACAATGCATTGCATTTGCAAAAAAAAATAATTTGACAGTACTTTGTCACTGAGTTCTGAAAGATGCGGTCACATTATCACCCCACCATGGCTGAACACACGTTCAAGTGGTGCACTTGATGCAGGGACTGCTATAACTCGTACCTCCACCTTGAACAAAAATACACTTAAAACCACTGAGTTAGAAGTAGCCTACTGACATGAAAATTAAACAAGTTAATCATCTGTGGAACGGGCAGGGCTCGAAAAACTCCAGCCAATGATTTTCAGAAACACCGAGTGGCATTGGAAGTAAGTACGTCAATCAAACGGTCGTACTGCACTCCCCCTCCCCCCGCGGGTGACCTCTTCGTGCACGTGCACATACTCAAAACTCGTGCCAGAGCAAGCTTCTGTTTCTTGTTATCCTGCGGTAGCTACTGGAGCTAGTTTACTTGCTAATCCACATTTTGACCTAGCGCTAGAATACAACCCTAAACTCCAACCTAGCTAGCCTGCCCTGGCCCACTCTCGCGCATCTGTGTTCGCGCTCTTGTGTGATTGCGCGTCCATGTACTTGGAATGGGTGGAGTCAAGAGTCAGCGTTGAAGGAGAGGGGGTAGGACCATTTGAGTTGCGTCTTTTCAAAATCTGCTGGCGTATCGCAAATCACATATCCAACATATAATCTAACTTTAGAAAAGTCATTTCGAGTCATCTGTCTCAAGTCTAAGTCAAGTCTGAAGTCATGAAGACCAAGTCAAAGTCAAGTCGAGTCTTTTATCAGTGTTAGTCAAGCAAGTCTCAAGTCCTCAAATTTGCGACTCGAGTCTGACTCGAGTCAAGTCATGTGACTCGAGTCCCCCATGTCTGGGCAACTCCCTCTCCCACCTAATGCTGGCGCTCTCGACCTGAGTGATGCATCCCTACAGGCCTTTGCCCTCATGTCCAGGAAATTGGGCTGTGTTATGTCCACCCTGGTCCAGACTCCCCGCCAGGTTTTGTTGGCTCAGTCGCCCCTGAAGGAGGCATTCAGGAAGGCCCTCAGAGCCGTACCAGTGGTTCCGGGGGAGCTGTTTGGATCAGCTTTGAGACGCTGGAGCGAGCTGGCCAAGCTAGGCAAACCAACCTGCAGCTGTCGGGTCTTCACAGGAGTGTGTCCGCTCCCAGCCATGCTCTTATCCAGCGAGAGACGAGGGCCTACGTAGATCTCGGCGGCCCGCCTAGCAGCCCGCTGATAACTTTCGCGCCCGCCCATCGCCCGGGCAGCCTTGGGCCGCGCAGCCTCGCCGGTACCCCTCCAGAGCCGACAGAGGCCGGGGGGCCAGGCGCTAGGACCACGGGGCCGGTCGTCGGCTGTTTTTCCCAGCAGCAGCTCAGTTACTGGGCTGCCTGTACTATAGAACCCTGGTTGGTTTCCACCTTAACCCGAGGGTACAAATTACAGATCCGACGGCGGCCCAAGGCCTTTGGCCGGGTCAAGATTACAGTCGTCCGTCATCCGACAAAGGCTGCAGCTCTGGCCCAGGAGCTCCCGCCCTCGTTCGCCTCCTAGGTCGCGATCGAGCCAGTGGACCCTCAGTTATAACCCGGGGGGTTCTACTCAGCGTACTTTCTGGTATCCGAGAAAGACGGCGGATTCCGGCCAATTCTATATCTAAGGGGCCTGAACACGTTTTTAACGGTTTTACCATTCCACATGCTCACCTCTGCAGACACCCTGAGGGTAGTTGCCAGGGGGGAGTGGCTCACGACTATAGACCTAAACGACGCCTTTTTTCTTTTGCCGGTTGTGTCACACGACACAGGAACGGCTTCCTGAGGAGCCGTTCCTGAGGTTTGCCTATGGGGGCCGGCATTTCCAGTTCAGGGTACTTCCCTTCGGGATTTCCCTCTCCCCGAGGGTTTTCACCAGGGTTGTGGCGGCAGCCCTTGCACCCCTGCAGACGCGAGAATGAAGGTCCTGCCATATCTGGACGACTGGCTGGTCTGTGCGCCGTCCAGGTCCCAGGTGGCCCAGGACACGGCCCGCCTGCTGTCGCACGTCGCCCGGCTGGGCTTGATGGTGAACCGATTGAAGAGTTGCCTGGACCCTTCCCAACGGGTTACCAATCTGGGGTTGGTCCTAAACTCGGTCGCCATGAGGGCCTACCTTTCACCTCGGCGCGTGAACGACATCCTCCGCCTCCTTTCCCTCTTCAGAGCCAGCAGGAGGCTGCTTTTTATTCAGTTCCTTCAGCTTTTGGGCAGGCTGGCAGCTGCTTCAACTGTGGTGCCTCTGGGCTTACTTTCCCTGCGCCAACTCCAATGTGGCTGAACAGCCTGCACCTAGATGCCAAGTGGCACAGGCAGAGGAGGGTCAAGGTGACCCTGTAGTGTTTCGTCTCTCTGGCTCCATGGAGGGTGAGAGCGTATCTGGCGGCGGGCGAACCCATGGGCGCAATTCCGGTACGCTGGGAGTTGGTAACAACGGACGCCTGCCTCTCGGATGGGGCGCAGTGTGGCAGGGCAGGACTGTGCAGGGACGGTGGTCTGGCCGAGACATTGCACAAAACATCAATGTGCTAGAGCTCCGGGCTGTGCAGCTGGCACTGGCCAGCTTTCTGCCCCATTTGGCAGGCCAGCATGTCCTGGTCCGGTCGGATAACATGGCCACGGTTTCCCAGGTGAACCACCAGGTGGGCACCAGGTCGGCACGGCTTCTCCGGGTATCCCAGAGCCTGTTGACTTGGGCTTCTCCCGGGCGGCAGACTTCCTCTCCCGACGGAAGCCTCCACCGGGGGAATGGCGGCTTCACCCCGAGGTGGTGGAGTCGATGTGGGGCCTCTTCGGCAGGGCAGAGGTAGACCTCTTTGCCTCGGAGGAGTCGGCGCATTGCCCCCTCTGGTTCTCCTGGGCAGAAGCGTCCAGCCCTTTAGGGCAGGATGCGCTGGCGCACGATTGGCTGGACAGGCCTCTCTATGCATATCCACCATTGCCTCTGATTCTACGACACTCCATCTGGTGTCCCCCTTTTGGCTGGGAAGGCTCTGGTATCCACTGCTGCTCAGGCTCTGCTGCAGCTCACCATGGCGCCTCCCCGACAGGAGGGATCTCCTGTCAAAGCTTGGGGGTCAGATCTGGCATCCCAAACCCTGTCGCCTTCAGCTCTGGGCTTGTTCACTGCAGGGCCCGACCCACTGCTGAGGGATTGCACTGCGGCTGTCAGGGGTACTATAATTAGTGCCAGGGCACCGTGGACCAGGTTGCAGTACAAAAACAGAGGGAAGCTGTTCTCCAACTGGTGTATGGCTTGGGCCGTGGATCCAGTGCACTGCGCTGTGCCCACCGTGCTGGAATTCCTGCAGTTCCTCCTGGATAGTGGCCGATCGCACTCTACCTTGAGGGTCTATGTCGCTGCCATCTCCTCCCTACACGATAGGGTTGACAGCGCCACGTTTGGATGCCACAGGTTAGTGTCCCACTTTCTTAGTGGGGCTTTGAGGCTGCGTCCCCCTACAGCCATGAGGGCTCCAGCATGGGACCTGCCACTGGTGCTGGAAGCCTTGTCATCACCTCCCTTCGAGCCTTTGGGTCAAGGGGGGTTGAAGTGGCTGTCCTTTTACTCGCCATAACCTCTGCAAAGCGTGTCGGGGAGTTACATGCCCTATCGGTGAGTGATACATGCTTGAGGTGGAACTCTGATGGCTCGGGTGTCACTCTATGGCCAAATGTTGCGTTCCTGCCAAAGGTGCTTCCACGCAATCACCTTAACCAGCCCATCCAGTTAGCATGCTTTGACCCCCCCCATCTGAGGAGGGTGGGTCTGAGCTGCTGTGCCCAGTGCGGGCCCTTAGGGCTTATATTTCTGCTACCGCCAGTATTCGCCAGTCTGAGCAGCTTTTTGTTTGCCATGGTGGCCCTAACAGGGACAAAACAAAGCAGAGGCTGTCCCACTGGATTGTGGAGACCATAACGCATACCTACGGGACCAGTGGTCGCCCCCCCGCCATCCAGGGTGAGGTGACACTCAACCAGGAGCGTCTCAACATCATGGGCTGCCCTGAGAGGGGTGCCCTTGGGGACCATCTGTGCCGTGGCGTCATGGACGTCGCCTAGCACATTCTCCAGGTTCTACCGTGTCAACGTTGCCACTCCCCATCTAATGGGCGTGGTCCTGATGCCAAGCTCTGCTGTCTCCAGGCAGTCGGGTGAGTGCTTGGATTCTTCGTGATGTTGTTGGTATTGGCATGTTGTGCTTAATGCACCGCCTCTGGCGGTCAGTAAGGATGAAATAGAACGCAGAGTTACGTATGTAACTCCGGTTCTATGAATCCTGGACGACCGCCAGAGTTACAGGTCACTCAGAAGTCTTGTGGTTCGCGAGAAGATTCTGGGAACAGATCCTCTGTCGACACCGGGCTATATAGCCCATCCGGTGTCACGAGGGTCACAGGTGACTTTGTTGGTTTCAGTACTCGAACTGCACATGCAGTCCAGTGCTTAATGCACCGCCTCTGGCGGTCATGCATGATTCATAGAACCAGAGTTACATACGTAACTCTGCGTTCTAAGTTTTGGGTTCAGATTGCCTTTTCTTCCCACTACTTTCCTGAGCTTTACTTCTGACGGGGGAGTGGTCTGAGTGATCAGAGATGCATGCTGGGGTTTTGCGCTGTCTGAAGTCTAAAGTTCTGTGCGCCCCCCCCCTCCCCCCCCTTATGAACCAAATGTTTGAGGGGCCTTCGTGACGTCAGTTACGTGAGCTGGAATGTCCTTCAAGATGGTGAAAGGGACTCCCCCTAAGGTCAAACGCCCGGGCCAAGATGTGAGGGCTCCACCTCTCAGCAACTAGAACACAACTTCAGTCCTTTACCTGAGAACTATGGAGCACATCGTACTCCATCGTCCCTGGCTGACGAAGACCAGGAATCTGGAGGAAGACCAGGACTCTGCCTGCCAACAATAAGTACTGGTGAGTCTGCATGAACTGTACTGTTAACGATCAGACATGACTACCAAGGACCAGTTTCTTAGCCGACCAACTGCTATTGTTGGTTACCAGACGTTGAGGCTGTTTGTCCCAGACCAGGCCCCAGGGTGGAGGAGTTGATGGAGCCGTGCTGGGGACCAGCTGGTGAAGGAAGTCCCTCGTGGGGTTATTACGTCTCTAAAGGGACTATCACCCTCACCTCAATTTAATAGGCTGCTGCTGCTGCTGCTGCATCATCTACTTGGATTTAAAAGGTATGCTCTTGATTTCACATTCATTTTTAAAGTTGTAAAAAATGACTCGAACCCTTTGCCACCATTTCTATGTAAGGGCAAGTTGGAAAGAATAGAATAAATCATATTTCATCCTCTCTAACATTCCAGCCAGCACAGGTTCAAACAGGGCGTCTAAAGAATAACCTCCCCAGGGTTCAACTTCCCGGCTGTGTTACCAGACCAGGGGTCCTGGGCTGAGGAGAGCTGATGGAGGAGCCTGGAATCTGCCTGCCAACAAGTAGTACTGGTAAGTTTACTACCAGACATTACAGCAAACTACCACTGATGCCTTACCGCACAAACCACTGTGTTACCAGACTATCAAACTGCCGCTGTGATTGTGCGCATACATTGAGACTAAGCCTGTTTGTTACCAACATGAGGGCGTGGCAGATGGAGGTGATGGAGGACCTGCCTGGTGAAGGATGTCCTGCTGGACGAGAGACATCGACTCTAAAGGGACGACCACTGAGGAGAGAGAGCTAGAGCCGTGCATCTGGAAGGTGAATCTGGTGCCGACGGCCCTCTACAGGCCAGGATAAGGTGAGAGACATTTGATGGCTCCATCAAATGAGGTACGAGGTTTAACCCCCAAGGTCTCAGACTAAATGCATCTGAATTCAGAGTCTCTTTGAATAAGAGTGTGCTAATTGACCGAATGTTGTATCATGAGAATAATCCATGTCATCCATCTTTATAATGCGCGGTTAAACTGCTGTGTTCAGTCTGGGGCCGACGCACCTGAGCGGCACCCCACCTGCTCCTCTGCACAGCTGGACTCCTTCAGGTCAGTCGTCCTCTGCTGAAGATTTCATGGATGTTTTAACCGTTGGGTTATTACAACTGAAGTAACCCTAGTGATTACCTGACACTAATAAGACATTCATGTAGAATTTGTATTTTTCCCCTGGTAATGTTTCAGAGGGACAAACAAACGGCATCACAGCCGAGCTCATCGCTGGACTGGATTCATCTCCTACACTCAGACCTTCACCTCATGCTGCTCACTGGGACCCTCCTCAGGGCTCTCATTGGGACTCCCCTCAGGGCGTCCATCAGGGCTCCTCCCCTCAGTGGGGGGGCTCCTGCTCCCCGCAGTCGGGTGTTCCTCAGGGTACAGTGTTAGGGAGAGATCGTCGAGGTATCGGCTGGTTTCACGATGAACCGCTCCGATGGTTTCCACATGGGATGGATATCGGACACAATGCTTCCCCAAAATGTTTAAATGTGCAAATGCTTTTTGAAATGTGTTCTTATTGTGTTTGTTGATATAAAAATACAAAATATGCAACCTGGTTGTGTGGCTTCTTCAGTGTGTTGTGAGTTTACTGCTCTCAACGTCCTGGGTCGGTCGTCAAGTAACCCCCTCTTTCCTCAGCTTAACCCCCCCTCCTCACCTAAATCCCTCCCTCGTCTACCTTAACCCGCCCCTTATCCTCACTTGAACACCCCCCAACCTCAGCTTACCCCCCCTCCTCTACCCTCACATTAACCCCTCTACCCTCAACTTAACCTCCATCCCCCCCCCCCCTTACACTCACCTTATTACATTTACATTTAGCAGACGCTTTTATCCAAAGCAGTAAATTTGTCAGTAAGAGAAACAACCATCTCTGTCAGTAGAGTAAGTATGTTCATAGATCGCTAGGTTAACCTGTCATTTTAACTATCATATTTATTGGACAACAGTTTAGTATCGTACAATATAACTCTGATAACGGTGTTATGGATATTTCAGGGCTGGCAAACTGCCTCTGAGCCCTAATTTAAAAGGATGGCTGACCTATAGTAACAAGCATTACAAAAGAAATTAATTAAGGACAAGTTTCTATTTCTATAATTTTATTGAAACTAGAATTCCTCTTTCACAATTAAAGGCGGTATAAAACTGCTTACATTCAACCACTGAACCATTTGGGCCGGAGCGTCGATATAACTTGTAATTCAGACAAAAACAATATGGACCAAATATGTCAAGACATGGACACTGAACAAAAAAAATTCTTATTACAAAAGGTACATTCAATATTCAAGAGTCTGGTCCGGAGGGGGGGGCAGCGGCGGCTCCCTGAGTTCAACTGTGAAATGGCTGTCGCGCCGACCCCCTGAAACCGGCTGAAACCAGCTCGTCATGTTCTACTGCAGAGGGGAGGAGCCACACAAACCAGGCTCCGCCCCTTAAATTCACACATTCAGGAATGAACTTCCAGGAAACAAAACAAAGTGTCAGACATTCTTATCCGATGAGTCGTAGGCTATTTGGCATTCGTTATAAATATAAGGAAAAAGTAGAACGTAATGAGGTAGCATTTATTTAGCTTTACCATTCAGAGACCCAATCCAGAACCTGTAGACTCTGAAATCATGGTAGAAACAAAATCTACAATCCAGATTGGATTGGGTTTGGGGATTCAGTTGTGTAAACAGATTTGGTTTCCAGTAGACTGCGTCAAAGTAACATAGCTTATCTTCAGGTTGTGGACTGGGCCTCATACTTCTCTTACTTATTCAACTGCATCAAAGTGAGAGCACTTAAGTCAAACATGAACCCAGTTCTGACGTCATTGCACGAGAAATTGGACTTACGTAGCAATAAAACCACTAGTACAGCAACTGAAACATCCATCGCTGCTACACAAAATAAAGACTGTTCTTGAAAGGTGTTGGAAATAAATGATTTGTTCACAACCACACTTTCAAACATCTCCTGGCGGCTTGCAATGTCGTAGGAACACTAAGTAGTCTTTTAGTTTACAAAAACATCACTATACAAAAGGAAAAGCATCACAAAGAGACAGTGTGCTGTTTAATTGTTCTTTTGCCGATATGCAACGGTGACAAAATAATCTTTGGTTTTCATTGTTGCTTGTGTTGATTGTTTTTCCTTCCGTACAAACACATCGCGATTAATTATCGGATCGGATCCCAAGCAGCCCCTCTGATTGACATACATTCATGTGCATAGATCGGAACATCCAAGACTTTCAAACACATCACCAGGCTCAAAACTTGTTAAGAGTTTATAGTAGTAGTACCTTCAACAGGCCAATATGTACTGGCCGATATCGACCCGTATCTTCAACAAATGAGTGAAAGTCACTGAATGCCCATACATGACTAAACTGTTGCGACATAGGCTTGGAAGCGATATAATACTCTTTAACTGCATATAAATTCTGTCTACAATGTACACAAATCCACGCGCAACAGTGAGATTCTTTAAGGACGGCTGCGAGGGGACCTTCTGATTGGTGCGCTGATGCTGATTAGAATAAACCTCCCTTCTTTCATCATGGGGGGCCTTTGGATTCTTTTTGCCCTTTGAGAGAGAGCCCACGGCAGAGCTGATCACAGGGCAAGGGCACCGAGGTGCAAGGCTTTGATTGGGAAGCAGCATCTCAACTGATATGCTAAGCTGGCTTCCAACTTCATTCAACAAATACAAAAATGAAGCCAGTGACCAGCCGGTGGGACTTCAAAGAAATAAAATGGAAATGAGGCAAGCAAACAATTCTTTGGTTGATGGCATCTGCCACCGCAGCACATCACTTGATGAAGATGAAGACGATGATCAAACTAATCTCTACTGGACAGACAAGTGCTAATCTTCATCTACCCTACAGTAAAAACTACCAGGGTATTACTGCATGTACCCAGAAGCACAAACACCAGAGATCCCTCTTTAGGGAAAAGGTTTTCATGGTGTTTCATTCAATATTTATCTTTCTTCTCTGATTAAAGTCGCACATTTCTGCCCTACAATCATACGCTTCCTGACCCCCATGTGTGGGCCCCCCACTGAGAGAGACCCCCACGCTAAGGCCAGTTTGACGCTTTAAGGGCTGCTGGACTGCAGCAATTCAAGCACTTCGGTACGCATTCTTTTTATTTCAAAAAGAAAACTCAAACTAAAGAGTCTGCTGTACAGCATGCAAACGACTCACATAAAAATCAAAAGAGGAGTTCCATCTGAGAGGCAGGACCGGCCTGTAGAGAACCGGCAGGGGAATACATTCACTGCAAACATCTGAGTTATTACATATTAGAACGGTTTAGCACTGAGAAGATACCCTGTCAGCCATGTAGGAGCTACATGACTTTTCAATGTGCTAAACCTTGTTCCCTGAGCAAAAAGACAATAAAATAATTCGTTAAAATTAGGTAGTATAAAACAGGACCTGCAAGGGCGACCGCAGGCGGACGCAGAAAGAACATCTTCAAACGTAGAACTGGATAATACTGGCTCGTGGTGGAGCACCGACAACCCCCCCCCCCCCCACCCCCCGTGTTCCTGACCAGGGGGTCCAAACCCCCTCAGTCCCGTCATCAGACAGACGAGGAGGCACGCGGACCGATAAGTAGGTATTAAATACGTTGGGGAACGGCTGAGAGACGCCTCAAACACTAAGGGACTCTGGCGTCCATCGCTGCTCCAGTGAAAAAACTGCTAAGTACTGCCGAGAAATGTCAACATTCACATTCTTTGACAATCTTTTGAAACATTCATGGTGGGTGAGATTTCTCTTCGGAAAACGAGCAAACATACAAACAGAAATAAAAGAAAGAAAACATTCACTCAGAGGAGATGTTGAAGAACACATCCCAGCCGTGGTGACCTTGGTCTGCTTCTGTTCATTGTCTCTTAGAACAACAGCAAATACTGGGCAGCCAGGTCTCTGTCACGCTCTCTCTCACGCACACGCTCACACACTAACAATGATCAACAGTCACACGCTCACACACGCTGACAGTTACACACACAGAGAAAGTGCCGGCTGGGAGCCGTTCTGGGTCTGTTGGTACTGATGGCAGCTTATCTCAGCGGTCACCATTATCTTCAGGCCCGAATGGCGCAGCTTCTCTTCCTCCTGCTCCTCCAGCTCCGGCTCCTCCAGCTCCTGCTCCTCCAGCTCCTCCCGGCTGACCTCCGACCCCCCGCTCTCCTCCGTGCTGAGCGAGGCGGGCCGGCTGCGGAGGCCAGAGCAGAGGACGGCCATCTCGGTGCCGTCGTGGGAGTAGCGGCCGGAGTCGCCCGTGTCCTGGCTGCCCTCGCTGCCCGACGAGCCCTCGGTGTCGAGGCAGGGCCCCTGGGGGCCCGGGCCCCGGCGGGGGGACAGCTCCACCTCGTAGCACAGGGCCGTGGCCCCCTGGTGGTAGGACAGCGGCCTCCCGGCTCCGCTGGTCGGCACCTGATAGACATTAAGGGCACGGGTCAAACCACTGTAGAGCATGGGTCAAACCACTGTAGAGCACGGTCAAACCACTGTAGAGTACGGGTCAAACCACTGTAGAGTACGGGTCAAACCCCTGTAGAGCACGGGTCAAACCACTGTAGAGTATGGGTCAAACCACAGTAACGGACGGGTCAAACCACTGTAGAGTAGGGGTCAAACCACTGTAGAGTACGGGTCAAACCATTGTAGAGTACGGCTCAAACCACTGTAGAGCACGGGTCGAACCACTGTAGAGTACGGGTCAAACCACTGTAAAGGACGGGTCAAACCACTGTAGAGTAGGGGTCAAACCACTGTAGAGTGTCAATATAGTGGTAATCCGTGCACATTGTACTGTGACACATCATGTAGAGGACAAGGTGTTGGATCAAACGTCCCATCTGAGTCATTGGTAATCGCTGAAACCCTTTGAGGGAACCGTTCTGGTAGATCAAACGTCTCCTCTGGTCTCACCTGTATCTCCTCCACGTTCTTCTGGTCCCTCCTGAAGAACCCCCACTTCTTCTTCCTCTTCTCCTCAGGGAGGGGCTTCACCGGCCCCAGGCTGTTGATCATCAGGTCCGTTCCCCCCTTTGAAGATAAAGGAAAGTTAGGAATGTTAGGACTTAAATCTTTTCTCTAAACCGTAATGGCGACATTAAAGTGAGTAACCATTGAAGTTGTATTCGTACCTTGGCATCGATAAAGTGGTCTCCACTCATCATGGGCATCACAATCTCTTCATCTTCCCCCTGGGCTTCAGACCTCCGAACGCCTGCTCCAACCAGACCTCCACCCAGACCTCCACCCAGACCTCCACCTGTCCTCTCAGTGTACTTATCAGCAGCCAATAGTTTCCTGGACAGGAAGACAACAAACACATTCATGAGTCAGAAGCCCGACGAGAAACACGCAGAGAGAGGCGACCGGAGGAAGGGGCCTCCGCGAGTCTCTCTCCCACCATGAGGACGACCCAAGTATCTGCCCCTTGTGTTATTTTCTTCGTGAGTTATGTGTCGTGTGGTGTGTGATATATCACCTGCTCTGGCCTCTGCAGGCGATGATGATGGCGGACATGATGCAGAGCAAAGCCACGCACACGCCCACCAGCACGGCCGTCAGCGGTGTCTGGTTCAGGGCCAAGAAACCCTCAGAGGAAACTGCAAAGACGGGCGCACAGGTTAGCTTGAGTATCACCACACCGTCATCACAAACACCAAACTAAAGGGCCGGAAACGGGGGTCCTGTATACACTATGTTGCCCCTGATGCCCCCGGCTGTAACAGATGTAGTCACGCTTTAGGGTCAGTAGTCTATTGTCTCAGGAGCAGGAGCCTTCAGGCGGCCTGTTGGTCACCACAGGTGTTGAACAGGGAACTGCATCTCCTTCAGTAAGGGCAGGAGGAAATATGGTCTAGAACCTAACATGGTGACCACCTGTGTAGTCTACACCTGTGTAGTATACACCAGTGTAGTAGACTACATACTACACAAGGTGTAGTCTACACCTTTGTGGTCTATGGTGGAAGGCCGTAACTCCGCCATCATGGTAACTCAGCTGTCATGGTAACACGGCTGTCATGGTAACACAGGTAGGGCTCAGGCTCTTGGGGAGGAGGGGCCCCTACTGACCTGGGTTGTGCGGGGGGCCGTGGGCATGGTGGGAGCCAGTGTCGGGCCCCAGGGCCAGCTCCACGGGGGGGGAGAAGGGCCCATCACCCATCTGGTTGGAGGCCGACACCTTGACCAGGTACACCTGGCCGGGCTGCAGCCTCTCCAGCAGAGCCATGCTGCTGCCCCCTGCTGGTCAGAAACGGACGTTAGCTCCTGGTTTAGACATTCTATACATTTCATCATCTAGGTAGGATTTATTTATTGCACAATAAGTGATTTGAGACGTTTAGAAGCGACTTTCAGACACAGGTTTGTTAGATGGAGGAGCCAGGAATTATTTCACTGCAATTGGAAGGGTGGGGGTTTGTAAATTATGACTTTGATTATACTTTGTGGACGTAAAAATCGTAAAAAAAATATTGATACTATTTCAGTAATAAAAGTTACATAAATATGTTTTTGTGGATTCCAGCGAGTCTCTCTTGTGACGCATTGCTCACCGTCTCTCTGCAGCACCTGCCACTGGCCGGCGGCCCAGGCCTTCCTGGAGGCGTACAGGATGGTGTAGTGCGTCACCCCCAGCTGGTCCCGGGCCGGGAGCCTCCAGGACACCAGCGCCGTGGAGTCCTGCACCAGGGACACCTTGACCTGGGAGGGGGGCTGCGTCGGGGCTGGGGGGGAGCAGGGAGTCAGTATGTATCAAGGACACCTGGGATTCCAGGTACGATCACGAGGAGCGCCACTAGCAGAGCTAACAGAGGGTCTCTGAACATACAGTATCTATCAACACCCACGGGAGGGGCTGAACCCCCTGTAACTTCCAATTAATCCAGAAATGATTAATGCAAAATGGGTTCTATTAATTAATGAGAATTTGAGATCTTATCCGACATGTGTATAAATGTGTTGCATCAGTGTGGTGTGTATTGTGTGTGTTGCATCATTGTGGTGTGTACGGTGTGTGTTGCAGCAGTTTATTGTGTACAGTGTGTGTTGCTCATGGCGTCTCACCCTCGGGGAAGGTGCTCTGGTAGACCACGGGGCTCCAGGGTAATGTGTGTGCTGTGTGTATTGTGTGTGTTGTGTGTATTGTGTGTGTGTTGTGTGTGTTGCTCAGGGCGCCTCACCCTCGGGGAAGGTGCTCTGGTAGACCACGGGGCTCCAGGGTAATGTGTGTGCTGTGTGTATTGTGTGTGTTGTGTGTATTGTGTGTGTGTTGTGTGTGTTGCTCAGGGCGCCTCACCCTCGGGGAAGGTGCTCTGGTAGACCACGGGGCTCCAGGGTAATGTGTGTGCTGTGTGTATTGTGTGTGTTGTGTGTATTGTGTGTGTGTTGTGTGTGTTGCTCCGGGCGCCTCACCCTCGGGGAAGGTGCTCTGGTAGACCACGGGGCTCCAGGGACTGGACAGCTGGTCCAGGTGCAGCCGGATGGCGAACTCATAGCGGGTGTTGGGCTCCAGGTCCCGGACCACCAGCTTCTCTTCACTCCTGCACGGACACACTCGTTATCACTGCACTAAGGAGACCGTCCAGCAGGTGGTGCTATAGAGCCACTCCGGGAGCCGGCCCCTGCTACAGGGCCGTCTCTCCATTCAGAGTAAGGGCTGCGGGACTATAACTGGCTGCTCACGCTGGAAACACTGGCGCCCAGTGTTGGATCCATTTGTCAACATTTCAACTTTAACCTGACCCCCCCTCATTCCTTTAGGCAGGAACCTGTCCCCTGTGCTGTCCCCCGTCCTCGTGTCCCTGTCCCGTCCCCTGTTCTATATACTGTCCTGTCCTCCTGTCCCCTCCTCTGTCCATACGTCCCCTGTCCTGTCTTCCAGTCCTCCAGTCCTCTGCTCTGTCCTCCTGTCCTGTGTCCCCCATCCCCCTGTCCTCCTGTCCCCTGTTCTCTATACTGTCCTGTCCATACACCCCTGTCCTTACGTATGCAGGTAGAGCACCAGCGAGGCGTTCTTCAGCCCGTGGGCGTGGCAGCGGACGGTGTAGTTGAGGGTGCGGCTGGTGAAGGCGGGCCGGGCCCAGTGCAGGAACATGCGGCTGGAGCTGTTGGTCTGGGCGTGGAGGTGGTGGGGCGGGGGGGGCGGAGGCACCAGGCGGTCCCGCACCGCTGGAAAGAGAGGGGTGGAGAGAACAGCGTCAGGGTGGGTGGGGGCCAGGGGACTGGGGGACACTGGTGGACTGCAGTACCAGCGCTGGGGGGGGGGGGGGGGGGGGGGGGGGGAGGACTTACAGACACATCCGGGAGTGCTGACGGTCCGGTCGGCGTGGTAACCGTCTCCAAGGGCGTTGAAGGCCAGGATCTTCACGTGATACTTCTTCCTGGGGTCTGGGGTTGGGAAACAGAACCAGAGGGGAGGAGGACTTTAGCTGAAGACCCCGTGCAGAACGATAGACACACATGAGGAAACAACTCCTGCAAGCCCTGATGCTGCGGCCGGCTGGGCGGAGCCTCCATGTAGCGGAGGTAGGGAGGTTTGCTTCGGAGGCTGTGATTGGTCGGTGCCTAGGTGGTGTAACACCTTGCCCCATGCTGGGTGTGACGTCGTGTGACACGTCTTTTGGCCCAGCTCGGAGACAAACACCCTATAGCCAAGGGCCATCCGTCATCCTGTCAGCGAGTCTCCACATTGGATGACCCCCCCACACCACCCACCCCCCCCCTCCCTGCCCTGATTCAGACCTGCTGGCCTCGTGGTTCTATTATGCTGCAGCACAAAGCCCTCTGGAACCTTCTGGTCAGCAGCACTGACCGCTGACCAGACCCCCCACACCCACTAGGTTATTGTATAACTAGGCTATAGTTATAGTATAACTATGTCATGGTTATAGTATAACTAGGTTATAGTTATACTATAACTATGTTGTGGTTATACATCTGTTGCATTTCCCTGTTCATTGATGGGATACTGTAGAAGTCTGTGTTTTGTAACATCTGCCCTGATCTCTGTGAATGTATTAAAGATTTAACGCCGAGCACATTTCAGCCTGTAGCAGGAGGCCGTTAAAATGGGCATCTGCATTATCGTTATTATCGCTTTAATTAGTTTTGCCCTTTTAATGACGCCTCCGTTCGTTCATTATAATAATCTATAGTTCAGAACTATAAAATATAATCAATTATCACCGGGGCCCTTAATCTATTCCTACTCACGAGCCCTAGAACAGTACGACCCCCATAAATCCTTCAGACTTTACCACCAGAACCCTGAGCTGCAACATGTCGATGGTGACGGAGATATTGATCAGGGAGGAGAGCCAGGGGGAGGAGCCTGGTCCAGGAGCGGGGGTCCTGAGAGGAGGAGCTACAGTGAGGGGAGGAGCTACAGCAAGGTTCCTGAAGTACCTGGGTTTCTCCGGGCAGGGGGGGGCTGTTCTGTCGGTCAGGGAGTAGTGGTCAACAGAGCGACCAAAGGAAGCAGACTTCCTCGCTCCCGACACAGAAGCCTCTCAACCCGACCGGCACACGTCTTTATTTAGAGTTTGGCTCCTCCCTTTCCTGTCATGTCAGTTAAAGATCTCTGCTTCCACATGTGCTCCTCAGGAGAACAGTGGTTGGAACCGGGTCTCCACCTCTAGGGGGCCACAGTGAGCCCCCCGTCCCCCCGTCCCCCCCGTCCCATAATACAATGGCTCAGCGGAGGGGAGAGAGGGAGGGACACACACACACACACACACACACACACACACACACACACACACACACACACACACACACACACACACACACACACACACACACACACACACACACACACACACACACACACACACACACACACACACACACACACACAGGGAGGGGAGGGAGGCCATGACATCTGGGCCAAGACCTTTGACCCGAACTCTGGGCAGGCTAAATCCTGGAGAGAGCAGGGGGAGGGGGGAGGGGGGAGGGCTCAAACGGGGGAGGGTTGGAACAACAAAAACATGGCAGCGCCGAAAGTCAAAGTAATGAGTGTAGCGAGGACTCAGAATGCAAAGTGCAGAGTCACCCTGAGTGCAGAGTCACCACCCCCCCCCCCCCCCCGAGTCCCCCCCTCCACGCCCATCCTAGTGGGAGGGGCCACACATACCATGGGACCTACAGCAGGGTACTCCTTTAAAAACACTTTTCTTACATAACAGATGATTGATTGGGACTTTACAGACACATTGACGCAATAGCATCTTATCCTAGCTACCTCTGTTGTACAGGGGGAATGGGTTAACCTAGTTACTGTAGCTTTGGGTAAAAGCGTCTGCTAAACGCCATAATGTAAAATGTAAAGAATAATCTCAACAGATTCACTCCTTTAATCCGCCGCGAGTTGAGACACCCTCTGTGGACAAGTGTAGTGTGTCCTTGACACACTGCTCTGAGCGGCGTTCAGAGCGGCGTTCAGAGCAGCGGTCAGAGCAGCAGCCGTCCCCACAGCCTCAGGAACCTTCTCCACGCTCCTTTCCCAGATATAAATCTCAGAGGGTTCTGAGCCATCCCTTGTGTCTCTTTGTATCGGAGGACAGTTCCGCGCTGTCCGTGGTCTCCTGATGGACACGCCCCCTCAGAGAGGAGCTGGGCAGCGCTTTGTTCTGCAGAGAAAAGACGAAGGACCCCCGGACCCCCGGGGCCATGGAGCAGCAAGACCTCCCTGGGCCGTAAAACCACAGTACGCACACACACACACACACACACACACACACACACACACACAATGACCAACACACACACACACACACACACACACACACACACACACACACACACACACACACACACACACACACACACACACACACAATGACCAACAATCACACACGCTTACCATCTATCATACACACACACACATACACACACACACACACACACACACACACACACACACACACACACACACACACAGCATCCATCACACACACACACATACACACACACACACACACACAGTATCCATCACACACACACACACACACACACACACACACACTGACCAACACACACACACTCTGACCAACACACACACACACACTGACCAACACACAGCATCCATCACACACACACACACACACACACACACACCACTGACAAACACACAGCATCTATCACACACACACACACACACACACACACACACACACACACACACACACACACACACACACACACACACACACACACACACACACACACACACACACACACACACACACACACACACACACACACACACACACAGAGTAGCCGAGATCAGATGTAGTTCACTTTGTGATGAGTTAAATCGTGGGCTAGCCCAGCGCTAACCGCTGCTGCTGTGAGAGACTCATAACGTAGCACAGCGCAGTTAGCCGGATCGATGTAGCATATCACCACATGAGGGCTCGACTGGATCAGAGTCAGCAAGCAGGACGTGAGGCCACTGACAGGCCACCCAATGAAAGGCTCTCTGGGTCTGAACATCTGGGATTATGTCATTCTTTTGTACTCTAATGCTGAAGTGTTATCTACCGTAAACACCAACGTGCACCTCATGGCCCTGTGGTGAAGAGCAGAAACAGTGGAGGGGAGGAGGAGGAGGAGGAGGAATACGCACACCACGGATAAATCCTCTCCCTGCGGCCGTAGTGTAGCTGTCAGACCCCCATGCTCGCGTTTAGCCCAGCGTGTGCTCACGTGTATTCTGTGCATATGAGAAGACAGGCCCTCGTGCGTGGCCGGGCCCCTCACATGCATTCCTCTTTCCGGCCGGCCCCTCAATCACACGGGGCTCCCAGGCTGACCCCCCCCAGTGGAGAGTGTCGGTCTGTTTACACACAGAGAGTTAGGGGCTCTCCCTTTCAGGACGGAGCCACCGCACGTGTGTGTGTGTGTGTGTGTGCGTATGTATGTGTGTGTGGTTGGTTATGTAAGAGTTTAAATAAATAAAGATAATAATGGGTATGTGTTGTGGATAATGTTTAATAGCTACTATGAGTCTCTAAAAGGATTTATAAGATACTAGACCTGTCAATTTTTTTTAAATATTTTTTCAAAAACTCACTTTTAAGTCCTTGTAAGTTCTGACGTCTCAGATATATTTTTCACTATAAGTTCCATCCTAGCTGCTGTCCACAGACGCTCCTCCTCTGAGAGCCAACAGGAGGACACAGACCACATGGCTCAGGGCTGACTCAGAGAGGAATTCGGAAACGACATGTTTTTCAAAGCTAATAAAGCGAACTCTCTCCCTCCAAAGTTAAAAGCGAGAATGTGTTGGTGTTTGGTTCTGCGTGCAACCCTGGGAGCAGCAGGCTCCTCTCTATTCCCTCCACATGGGAGGTCAGAAGAGGGCTTTCTCCACCCTCTGTGGACTCAACTGAGCCCCTCCTCAACCCCCACCGTGAGCTGCTAAAACGGCACAGAAGCCTTTGGTTTGATTCCAACCCTTTGCCTTGGATCAGATGGTAG
>NC_079425.1:26490312-26497812 GCF_026213295.1 Gadus chalcogrammus | reverse complement strand
CACAAAAGGCAAAGTTACAACACCAATAATCCCATCTACAGTAATACACAGGACTGTTTGAATAGGATTTAAGTGCATATTCTCCTCTCAAAGTGCACCAGATTCATGCATTCCAATGTAAAGGGTACAAAACATTTTCGGCCGGGGGGGCATTCCCCCAGACCCCCCTAGAGGGTTCGGGGACCACACCACCGCTGCTGAAAAAAATCCTGCGGGAAACC
The DNA here is from genome assembly GCF_026213295.1 of Gadus chalcogrammus. Classification (NCBI taxonomy): domain Eukaryota; kingdom Metazoa; phylum Chordata; class Actinopteri; order Gadiformes; family Gadidae; genus Gadus; species Gadus chalcogrammus. The sequence goes on along the minus strand of NC_079425.1, from coordinate 26,497,591 downwards.
CTGGATAACATGTGGGCTCGGGAGTGCAGCCTCCCGTCTGAGTCTCCCTCTCATGGTCGGGACGGACTTGTGTTTCTCATTAGGAGGGATTAAAGAAACGACACAAAGGCCTTAATTTAACTTAACTTAACTGGCAGCCCGGGCCCACAGAGCGACTCCTGACCCGGTAAACAAAACCCTTGAGCAAACACACAAGAACCTCGCCTGGAGCGTGAATAGCCAATAAGTGTGTGACAAAGGCCTTCCTGTCCGCCCCCACACCCTGAGACTAGCACCCTTCATCACACTGCCTAATTAGCCCCTCTCTCTGTTAATTAGCCCCTCTCTGTCAGTGGCCCCTCCCCCGTCCTGCCCTCCTCAGGTGCAGAGCGCTCGGTCTCTCCATTGATTCGCTCTTGCGCCGGACTGAATGTGTCACTGAGTCTGAATCAACCAAAGCCTGAACAGAGGCAAGTGCCTTAGGAGATGGAGGGGGAGGGAGAGAGAGAGAGAGGGGGAGAGAGAGAGAGAGAGAGAGAATGAGAGAGAGAGAGAGAGAGAGAGAGAGGGGAGAGAGAGAGAGAGAGAGAGAGAGAGAGAGAGAGAGAATGAGAGAGAGAGAGAGAGAGAGAGAGAGAGAGAGAGAGAGAGAGAGAGTTGAAGTTGTTTCCCGGTATACTCCGGCAGGTGCGTGGGTTCTGTGCGTTCCCGCTGGCCGCGTCCAAAGGCTCTCTGCTGAATGCTCCTACCACAGGCGGAGGCTCTCTGGGGGGACGGGGGATTGTCTGAGTGGCTGTCAGTCAACTGTTGAGGAGCACCAGGCTCCCAGGGCGGCTGAGGGTGTGAGGGGGTCTGCTGCCACACTGACGCCCTTGTGCTGCTACTGAATAGTTTGCTGAGCAGCGTGTCAGCCCAGTACAGCCCAGGACAGTGCCGGTCCTGGTGGGTACAGTCCACCAGGACCGGCACCCAACGCTGACGGAAAACGCTCTTATTACCCCCGGCCGGCCGTAGCGACCCACCAGTCCCCTGACCCCCGGCGGGCTGCAGCACTATTGAGAACAGATGGGCCCCTCCGCCCACATTCCACCCTTTGGGGCCATGAGGAAGTCGATTTCAGGTTCTCTAGCGGTCGGCTCCAGGACGAGGGAGTCAACGCAACACGGACCATACCACACACTTTAGAGAGAGGGCTAAACATGGACCATACCACACGCTTTAGAGGGAGGGCTAAACATGGACCATACCACACGCTTTAGAGGGAGGGCTAAACATGGACCATACCACACGCTTTAGAGGGAGGGCTAAACATGGACCATACCACACGCTTTAGAGGGAAGGCTAAACATGGACCATACCACACGCTTTAGAGGGAGGGCTAAACACGGACCGTACCAAACACTTTGGGGCGGGGGGAGTCCGTAAAAGTGGATCAGTCCACACGCTTTGCGGCGGGGGGGTTTGTGTATAACCGGTCCTCCGGTATGCGCTCACCTTCGGCCTTCATGTAGTGGACGGAGTAGGCGATGACCTTGGCGGCGTTGTAGAGGGGGCGGTCCCAGGCCAGCAGCACTGCGGTGCTGGACACGGCCTCGGCCCGCAGGCCGCGCGGGGCGCTGGGCCGGTCCTCCGACACCACCACCACCAGCCGCGCCGCGGCCAGGACGCAGCCCAGCGCGCTCTCCGCCTGGCACTGGTACACGCCGTCGTCCTCCGCCGTGAGCTGGTTGATCACCAGTTTGCTGTGGAAACCACACACACACACACACACACACACACACACACACACACACACACACACACACACACACACACACACACACACACACACACACACACACACACACACACACACACACACACACACACACACACACAATGAGGATTAGGAATGGGAGTGGGTCGGTGTGGGGGTCCCTGGGGCGTCTGGTCGGCTGTTATTGCCCTCTGAGGGGAAGGAGGAAGTGACTCTAACGCCGTGGGCTCTGGGGTTAATTATTGAGCTTCCTCTCTGGTGAGGAAACACAGCTGATGAATATTTGATTCCAATGGTTTGGGAACAGGAAGCCGCGGCCGTATAAGGGAACAGGCCTTCACTGTGTTGAGCCCCAGCGTGTATGAGGTCACTGACCACCACCTGAGGGCCCCCAGTGTGAGGAGCAGGTGGTGGGCGGGGCCTACCTGTTGTACATCTTGACGCGGCCGTTGGGGCGAACCCTCTCGCCGTTCTTCAGCCAGGTGACGAGGGGGGCGGGGGCGCCGGCCGCCGCGCACACGAAGCGGGCCGTCCCGGCGCGGGGGCGGGTCAGGCTCTGGGGGGCCTCCACCAGGGAGGGCGGGGCTAGAGCGACAGCAACAGACCAACGTCAGCACCATCAACAGGGCAGGAGCACCACCCACCACCCCACCATGTCCACCCTCAGGAACACTACCCACCACCCCACCGTGTCCACCATCAGGAACACCACCCCGCACCCATCATGTCCACCCTCAGAACACCACCACTATCAGGACCCCCCCCACCCCACCACGCCCCACCCTCAGCCCCGGGGGCGGAGCCTCACCGAGCACGGTGACGTTGGCGTGGGCCAGGCTGTGGGTGCGGGTCCCGGGCGTGGAGGCGCGGCACACGTACACCCCGGCGTGCTGCGGCCGCGCGGCGGACAGCACCAGGTTCCCGTTGCCGAGCACCCGGCTGTGGTGCACGTCGATGGAGCGCCCGTCGGCGCGGCTCCAGGAGATCAGGGGCCGCGGGCTGCCCGTCGCCAGGCACTCCAGCACCGCGCTGTGGTGCAGGGCCACCGAGGTGTTCTGGGGCCCCGCCACGATCAGGGGCCTCTGGGGGGGAGGGGGGAGGAGGGCTGGGGGAGGGAGGGGAGGGTTTAGACAGAGGGCAGCAGCTTTTAATTATCTTATCCTAGCTACCACTGTTGTATGAACAAATGTACTTTTTGTAATTCGCTTTGGATAAAAGCGACTGCTAATCGCCCTAAAGTTAAATGTAATGGGGCTCAGGACGTAGAGCGGGTTGGCTGGTAACCTGAAGGTTGCTAGTTCGATCCCCGGCTCCTCCTAGCTGAGTGTCGAGGTACCCCGAGCGAGACCCCTCACCCTGACTGCTCCTGACGAGCTGGCTGTCGCCCTGAGTGGCTGACTCCGCCGTCGGTGGGTTAATGTTTGAATGTGAGGCGGTATTGTCAAGCGCTTTGAGTGGCCCGTGCACTAACAGACGTCGCTCCTCCGGTTAAAGTTTGTCTAAAATTGAAGCCCTCAAACGAGCGACCGGTCACTAGCTTCTAAAGCCGTTAACTTCCTGCTGAGCCATGACCCCGTGACCTCTGACCTACCGGGCGTGACGGTGAGCGTGGCCTCCACGCTGCGGCGGCGGTTGGCGATGTTGGTTGCTATGCAGCGGTAGTTGCCGGCGTCTTCCGCCCGCACGGCGTGGATCTGGAGAACGCCACCGGGAAGCACGGTGAGTCTGGACGGAACCGGACGACACAACGTAAACACAGAGAGGGTCTCACAGGGTCCGACGTTGATCATACGGAGCATTATGGGATGGTTTCAGATTCAACAAACGTTATAATGTTGGCTTGTTTTGACTTCTGTTCATAACCAACATCAGAACATCAGAACATCAGAACGGACTAAAAGGAGCCCCTGAAACCCTCCAGTACCCCTAAGGGTCGGGACCCCCCTCTGAGAAACACTCGAGAGTAAGAAATGCGATTATATTATGACATGATTGCTAAATAGTTAAATATATTGAACTACGGTAGTGGTATGAAGACCTTTCAGTGTTAACATGGGTTTACATTAGGTGAACTACGGTAATGTTTGGGATGTGAGGCGAGGCAGACCTTTCAGTGTTAACATGGGTTTACATTAGGTGAACTATGGTAATGTTTGGGATGTGAGGCATGGCAGACCTTTCAGTGTTAACATGGGTTTACATTAGGTGAACTATGGTAATGTTTGGGATGTGAGGCGAGGCAGACCTTTCAGTGTTAACATGGGTTTACATTAGATGGACTACGGTAATGTTAGGGACGTGAGGCGAGGCAGACCTTTCAGTGCTCAGGGGCAGGGTGACACGGTTGAACTCCCAGGTGATGATGGGGGGGGGGTTGGAGTTAATGCTGCAGGCCAGCCGTCCCACGGAGCCCTCGGTCACCACGATGGAGGAGGGCTGGCTCGTGAAGGAGGAGATACCTGGGAGGAAAAGCAAAGGGAAACGTTAGAGCGGAACCTTTTTACCTGGTTTCCAGGTTAGTCTTTGCCTTCTTTTGAGGACTTTGAACCCGAATGAGGAAAAGGAACACATCCTACCCTCCAGTATTGATCACCTTAAAAAGAACACAAACAAATCTAGAAGAGACAATTTGTTTGGATGTGAGTTCTGTTTGATTCAGTTTGGATGTGAGTTATGTTCGCTTCAGCTTGGATGTGAGTTCTGTTTGATTCAGTTTGGATGTGAGTTATGTTCGCTTCAGCTTGGATGTGAGTTCTGTTCGATTCTGTTTGTTCAGTCATATGGCTCCACTACACATGTCCAAATCGAGGAGAAATATGCCACCAACTCATGCTCCCTTGACTACACCTTTCACTTTATAAAATTTGGACCCATTGGAAGTCTACGAGCTCAGGAAACCAAACGACTGGTAAAGCCAGGACCTACAAAGCAGGTAGAAGCTCCACCTCCTCCTGGGTGGAACTTCTGGGGTCTGAGGAAACAGGAGGCTGTAGGGCTGCTCCTTACAACCCTGATCCATCAGTGTACGTACAGCGTGTTAAATACACCCATACACCAGCTCATCAATACCACTGCTGCATCCCAATGACAGCCTCCCTGGGTCACGCCCTCCCTAGGCCACGCCCTCTCTGCGTAACACGGGCAGGACATAAAGGGGCCGAGCAGCACACAACCAATCAGAGTATCCGACGGCTCTGATCCTAAAACAGCCAACGCTCTCAGACTTCGCATGTTGAATCGGACCAGACAGCCTCCGCGTGGTTCGAAAGGCTTCCAACACAGCTGAACACACCAAACTGATTTGTTCCTCGTCCGAGTCTCCCCACACGTTTCAGATGACCAACGGTTGGGCCAGTGTGTTCCACACTTCAAACCCCCGCTGTCGCTCTACCTCCTGTGTTTCCTAGTTCAGGAGGAAACCGGCTATTAGCTCTGTTCTTTCTTGTCCGTTTTTAAACTTTGCTCTCTTCAGATATGTCAACAAGTCGCGGCTGCTGCCCTTTGACCTCTGAGCTGTCTCTCTCCTGGCGTTCCTGACAGGCTCCGGGCCCCGGGCCGATCCCAGGCCGGCACAGGAAGGGGCGCTAAGGTGAACCATGTGGTCGCGGACGCGTGGCAGAAACTAAACACACTAAAGCCTCGTGGCTTCAGGTCTCACTCCGCTGATCCCTCAGAGCTACAGACGCCCACTGAACGACCGGGTGATGGATGGGCTCCACTCGGTGGTCTCTGACACGCAGAGACATTCACCACGACCCTTGCTCCACCCTCCCTCCCAGAAAGCAGGGGGCCCACTGCTCTGCAGACGAGGAGACGCTGCCCCCCTCGGGCCGGGGCGGGGGGCCGGTGGCGGCGGGACTGCCAGGTGTCACGGTGCCAAACCGCCGGGGGGGGGGGGGGGTAGGGGGGCTCCAAGAGCAGGCAGACTCTGGGAGGGTCCTGACGCCATCCCGGCCGACTGGCAGCTGGGGAGCGGAGAGAGAGGAGCCTTCGCCTGAGAGGAGCAGAGCGGTTCAGGAGCAGAAGGCGACGAACAGAGGAGTGTTCTCTCAGGACGATGCGTCTCACTCTGCCGCTCAGCAGAGCTTCTACTTATCCCAGAGCGAAGCACGATAGTTACTGAAATATACAATAAACAAATACTTTGAAAAGATTTGAACATCTTTTAATCAAATGTTATGATCAAATCTTCTCCGTTTGTTGTCCTTCTGAAAGCGTGGTAGTGTATTCGGGGGGGGGGGGGGGGGGGGGACATGCTGGGGGGGTGGGGGGCAACATGGGGGGGCATCATACTGGAGAGGGGGGGTGGGGGGCAACATGGGGGGGCATCATACTGGAGAGGGGGGGTGGGGGGCAACATGGGGGGGGGCATCATACTGGAGAGGGGGGTCGGGGGCAACATGGGGGGGGGGGCATCATTCTGGAGAGGGGGGGTGGGGGGCAACATGCTGTTCTGATCGCCGGTTCCGGAGCGGTTGCTCTGCTGGACCTGTTTAATTGAATTAGCTCTGAGCGGTCAGGCCTCTCGTGTGAGCGAGCGGTCGGCTGTTCTGCTCGGAGCTTTGATGTGAGCTGAGGAGGAGGGGGGAGGGGGGAGGGGGGGGACCTGACTCCCTGACCCCCCTATCCTAACACACCAGGTCTGAACCAGGGTTAATGAGCTGAATGGTAGAAGCTGAGGAGTGCATGGGAACCACTGTTGGCTGTACTGGTCTGTACTGGGCGCCCTGCCTCCCTCTAATGGTATTGGATCGGTAAACAGGGTCATTGATTATGGATCAGCCCTGAGCAGGGTTGTTGGGGTGTCAGGCGCTCAAAGGAGACGACCTTCGCTAGCCGCTGATGTTTCCCTCGACCCCTTCATGTTTATTTATGTAAGGATCCACTTAGGGGAAATGATCCATACAGTGAGTTCAGTATTGATTATCTTTACTTCAATATTGATTTACTTAAGTTCGCTAACAGTTACTGACAGTTTTTTGTTTTCGAATTCCTTCAGAAGTGTCTTATGTGAATAAGTAAAAGGTCTGAAAAATCTTCAAGAAAGGGCCATCAAGGGTTTTCACGCTCCGTGAAATCAAACGTTTACTGAGCCGCTTTCGTCAGAGGCAAATACCTCGTTCTTTACTTCTCCCAACACAAAGAGGTTACGGCCATCTGTCTCTCCCGGCTTACCTCTCACCTTTCACCTCTGACCTCTGCCAATCCTAGCCAACGCACAGCTCCGGCCTATTCTTGTGTGACCACCCCAGAACTCTGCTGCTGCTGTGCAAAGCTTTGGTTTCTAGAAACTATCCATCACTCAGGGAAAACCCCCGCACTTAAAACAACACAAACGCTGATCTTTACTGCTCTTTTTCTCAATAACTCAGGATTGTTGCAACCACAATATGGCTACGGCCCGGGGATGAACTATCTCTGGTTACAGGACAGAACTAAAACGTAACATGACATAATTATCACTGGTTACCAATTATTCAGGCCAATCTTTGACTTTAAAGGTCAGGGCTGCCCATGTATTTCCCCTTTAACTGGCTATTGGTT